>NC_068299.1:19330016-19486117 GCF_025860055.1 Xyrauchen texanus | reverse complement strand
GCATAACAGACCCCTCTCTCCATTTCTCTTCTTTTCACCTTGTCTCCTTACAGGTGTCTTGTGAAGTGGCTGGAAATTCGCAGTGTCTGCCCCATGTGCAACAAGCCCATCTGCAGGCTCCAGCCAGACCCTCCACAAGGGGCAGAGGGACCCCAAAACCCCCTGGAGGTGTGAAAAGAGGCCACGTTGCTGGTCAGAGATAGGCAGGCTCTCCGTGTGCATCTCACACACCAAAGAAAAGATTAAAAAAAACACCACACCACTGGAGAGGGAAGATTATTCCCGAAAAAAGGCCCCTCTTCACCAATCACCAGATTTCTCCTGCATAGATGGGGCGAGGGAGGGGGGTGGGGGTTTCCCAGTGGAACTAAGCTGATGTGCCATGTTCCTGGTCATAATGTAGCATGCAGCGAGATAAATTGATGCTTTGGACTCAACAAACAGGAGAAGAGATTTTGAATTTGAAAGATATTCAGATTCAGTTGAGGCCCGGAGAGTTCCACAAAAAGATGGCCTGAGTAGACACTGTTAAATATGTATGCACATAGCTTCCATTTAAGAGTGACAGAGGTCACTATAACTACAATATTAACAAGCCTTCATATGTGAAGTTTAGGAATGCCCATATACAGAATCCAAATTACTGGCCCAAGCCCTGAAATTAAGGATCTGGGATATCATATATTTTTACTCTTGCCAACATTTTAACATTTGATCTTATAAATTCATTTGTTATAAGTTACCACGGGTGTTCTGAGAGCTCATGTCCGTGTTGAGATCCCACACTGCCATCCAGAACCATCAGATTTGGATGAAATTAAAATTTGATTATTAAATCAATTATTTAAGGTAGTTGTTTTGTACTATATGTGGCTTTCAATAAAATGTAAAGTTTCTGTGATAAAACATTTGTGTTTTTTTGTTCATTTTGATTTTAAATTAAAATTTCTTTAAAGAACAAACTGCTTTATTTCTGAATGTCAAGAAACAATCTATTTTTGCAAACTACCAATAAATTGCAAATCCTTCATCTGAAATTATAAGTAGATAATGACCTCCGTTATACAGCTCAACAATAATTTTACAACAGAAACGTAAAGCTGTACATTAGGCTGGCACAAGTGAACTTTTGTGAAGACTAAATCACAAATCTAACAAAAGCCTTTTCATGGCTAATTCACAAATTGACATGGCAATGATTAATGTGTCAATGGAAAAGTCTTGTGACTGACGTCAGCATTCAGATACAGGAGTCCTGACTATTGGCAACTTTACACTGTAAAGGCAGTACAGAAGCAGCATCTGAAGTGGCATTTAGTTGAATTTACACACACTGTTAAATGCTGCTCAGAGCATGAATAAATGCATTTACACAGCAGTTACATAAATAATGTTATGAGATAAATGTTTTAAATACTAAATTATGAGTATAGAAATATGAAATGAATGCAAATATGAACTTATACATTTGAATATTAAACTAAATAATAAAATATATGCTCTATCATTAAAACAAAGTTTAAAGCTGCATTTCATTTATACAGAACCAAAGCAGCATCAGAAGGGCGTTTGGTATTAGGTGCAGAGGTGGGTCAGAGCAGGCATCCTTTAGTCTGGCTTTTGCATCTTTACACAGAATTTTGAGCAAGCTCAGAGCAAATTTTTCTTATCTGTGTAAAGACACCTTATGACTATTTCAGGGAAACCTTCTGAGACATTGTTTTACATGAAGAAACAATTTAATACAGAAATGTATACAGAAATGTATCCTTTAAAAGTATTTTTGTCATTGTCTAACAGTATTGCTTTCTGGATATGTCCAGTGCAATTAGTGTTCAGAAGATTTTACTATAGATGGTAAATGGTCTGCACTTATATAGGGCTTTTTTAACCTTAGCGGTTTTCAAAGTGCTTTACACTGTAACTCATTCACCCATTCACACACACACATTCACACACCAGTGATGGCAGGGAGCATCTTGGGGTTCAGTGTCTTGCTCAAGGACACTTCAGCATGTGGAGTCATGTGGGCCAGGAATCAAACCGCCAACCCTGCGTTTAGTGGCCAACCCGCTCTACCACCTGAGCCACAGCCGCCTATAGAAATCTTACTTCCGAAGGAGTGTTGCAGCTGGCTAGTGCCTGCAAGAAGAATGCAGCCAATCAAGAGATAAAGTTTGTAATGTTTAATAATTCAGGATATAAAACGTATTCGGGTGGAGTTTACACATTTGTTGATGGAACACAGTGTTTGTATGTGTGTGTGTGTGTGTGTATACACCTATAAAATAAGCCTATCCAGGGGTCAGCTACAACCCATCTACATTATCACAGAGAAATGCAACCAGTTAAAATGTTAGTATAGAAAAACTGTAACATATATATATATATATATATATATATATATATATACACACACCGATCAGCCACAACATTAAAACCACCTGCCTAATATTGAGTAACAGGGGTGTTGCTAGACATTAAGCTCTACTGGGGAACAGACCCCCCATTACTCATATTGCTTTTTTCTTTCTTGAAAGCCTGCTGCGTGCAAGAAGTGTACAACACAATACACTATACAAACTTTCCTTGCTTAACCCACTATTCCCACACTGCAACAAGTACTGGGAAACGTAAACATGTAGAGATATTAATCTTTATGAAAATATTTATTTAAGTATCTTCAACATACTGTACATGAACATTCTCAACATGTTTTACGGCATAAAATACATACACTGTATATGCAAATAACAAAACCAGAAAAAACTTTCTTGCACATTTGCATTCTTCTATATTACACTTTACACATCAGGAAAACCTCTGTCAAGTAAGTCTATGGAATTGCATTATCCAACGTCAGGCAAAACGTCCTCAGACAAAACGGCTTTAAACAAAAAGGTGTCAGAATGAGCAGAGTTGGTTGCTAGGTACGCATTGGTTGAGGCAAGGCAGAGTTGGTATCTAAACTGGCCGAGTTTGGTTGCTAACTTGCGAAACTAGCTGAGCTATCTCTAACTTTATAAATCCAGAAGTGTCATTTCTATAAATTAATAACTAGCTAGCTAACATAATTGGTGTAAGTTTAATCTGACGTTTGAAACTAATTAAGTTTACTTGCAACAACAACTCAAAACAAGCCAAAATATTGTCCTTTGTAGTTGCTAATTAGCACACAGCATCCATTGTTGTTTATGTAGTGTCATAAACTAGTGCTAGCGAATTCAATTATTAATTGAATTAATAATTAATAACAGAGGTTTTCCTGAGACTTGATGCTTTTTCATCTGATGCCTGAGACCTTACTCTGAAGGCTGAGGATGTAGTTTGTTTATCAAGCCTTACCTCCCTCAAACTCATCTCTCCTTTCTGTTTCCTGTTCCTGCTTCGTCCAAAGAATTATCTGATGTCCATCTACAGCAGCCAATAATGTTTGAGTCAAAATAAGATCATCTGTATTATTTAGAAACTTACTTTAGTTTCATCATGTTTTCATAGCCTACCTCAATTCAGACTTGCATGCCGACACCTGCAGGGTTGCACCAACTGTGCGTAAGTTCTCACGTAAGTTAGGACGTAAAGTTCACACTAAGGACTTACTAGTTTGTTTGTAACTAAGTCTGTGCTTAATTTGGTTGCACCACCTGTTCTTAAGGCAAGATTTAACAAGTAGGTTGTAAGCTCTCACTTAAATAATGCGTAGTCACATAATATGATGTTTACCTGTATTGATTTAATAAACAGCCTTCAAAATTGTACACAGAAGTGTTAAAAGCAGGTAATTTCAGTTTTATCTTGCTACGGTTGATGTTCAAACCTTGTCTGCTCTTGTAACTGTCAGCTGTAATTAATTATATCCCATTATACGATACGTAATAAAAGTAGATATAATAAATTGTATAATTGACCTGTGTAAATGGCAATATATAGGAACTGTATCTAAAATAAATAAGGGGTGATAAATAAATGCTAATAGGCTACAATAGGCTGGAAAAATAGACATTTATTCATTTTTATATCTTATATTTCATATATGTTGACACTTGACACCGGACGACGCACCCTGAAAACTGCACCGTTTGAATGGTTTCATGCTTAAAAGCCTTTTTTTCTCTCTTGTTAATGTAAAAGACTGTAAATGCCAACATCATTATATAGCCTACGTCGAAATGATAGATGACTATCAAGCATAACATGAGCACATAGATGTCATTAAACGAGTCTGCTTTTTTATTCCAACCATTACTCCTGGTCGGAGGCTTCCGTAAATATTTAGTTCATATGTAGGGTTAATTTATACTTAAGTTATACAAATATTTAGTAGTGCGTAAGTTGTGACTTAGAACCCATTTAGGCTATGTTGTAACGTGTGTATAGCTGGTGCAACCGACCCCTGGACTTGTGTGTGTGGCTGTGCGCGCTGCAGTGGCTTTGGTTATAAAAAGCACACAGCGCGCCGCACGGACATGGATTTCTGCGTGGATGCATCAGATTTGTGTTTTCGGTTAAACTGCGTTGCTTTCTCAAGCGTTGATTGGGTGGGTTACTGCGTTGCATTTAGATAGATCAATTTATTTTTTCCTGGATTATCAATCTAAATGAATGCACTGACAAATAAAGTAAATTGTTAAAACTCAAACTTGAGATTTTACTGGGGCACAGCAGATTTCTACTTCTAGTGATGCCCCTGTTGTGTAGGTCCCCCTTGTGCTGCGAAAACTGCACCACCCCGCATCTCTGAATAGCATTCTGAGATGCTGTTCTTCTCACCACAATTGTACAGAACGGATGTCTAAGTTACCGTAGACTTTGTCAGTTCGAGCCAGTCTGGCCATTCTCTATTACCTCTCTCATTACCTCTCTCATGTTGTTCATGAAAATTCCAGGAGATCTGCAGTTACAGAAATACTCAAACCATCCCAACTGGCACCAACAATACACTGCTGCCACACAATTGGCTGATTAGATAATATCATGGATTGTTGGTGCCAGATGGGCTGGTTTCAGTTTTTTTGTAACTGCTGATCTCCTGAGATTTCACGCACAACAGTCTAGAACAAGGGTCTTCAACAGTGGGTCCGTGACCCCCAGGGAGTCCGCAAATTATTGTTTAATCCACCATTGGTGACATTTGTAATAATCACTCACTCGCACGCGAGCGGCAGCGAGAGACAGGAGTATGTTTGATGTATGTATGTATGTTTGAATATAGTTTGATGTCTATGTGTGCATGTGCCTGATCCTGACCAGCTAAGACCACTCTGACCAGCCTGACTAGCTAAGATCAGCATGACCAGCCTGACCAGCTTAAAAAAGGGTTCAAAACCCCTTTAAAGCCTGACCTGCTATGACCATGCTGGGCGACCAGCTAAAACCAGCAAACAAGCTGAAGCTGGTCTTTTCAGCAGTGCAGCATTTAATGATTATTTAATTGGCTTTGCATTGTAAACACCATGAACTATACATACAATAATTTGGTAGTCTACCAACCATGTTTTTAAAGGCATAAAACACAACACTCAATTTTATGAGCTCCATCCTGGCTCTATCGCTCTACCCGCCAAGGGTTCCTTGGCCTAAAAATGGTTGAAGACCTAGAATTTTGTCTGAATGGTACTAAAAGCAAAACACATCCAGTGAGCGGCAGTTCTGTGGACAGAAATGCCTTGTTGATTAGAGAGTTCAACAAAGAATGGTCAGACTGGCTTAAACTGACAAAGACTACGGTGACTCAAAAAACCACTCTGTACAATTGTGGTGAGAAGAATAGCATCTCAGAATGCTATTCTGAGATGCGAGTGTTTGCGCTGCTTTGGCGGCATGAGGGGGACCTGCACAATATTAGGCAGGTGGTTTTAATGTTATGGCTGATCGGTGTGTGTGTGTGTATGTGTGTGTGTGTGTGTGTGTGTGTGTGTGTGTGTGTGTGTATATATATATATATATATATATATATATATATATATATTTATATATATACTGTTTATATATATTTATATATATATATTTTATTATTTTTAATTATTTTAATGTGTCACTGTTGCTGCTGTCTCTACAGTTGTAATGATTCATGAGCTCTAGTTCCCCTTAAATCCTTTTCCAATTGGCCTGTTCTCCATGGCTCAACACAAAGTAACTCAAAGGAACTCATGACTTGTGTGATAACTGAATTATCTTATTTGAGTTGTACTGCATCTCCTCATTGTTGTGCTTAAATGTTATCTTTTTTTGTCCAAGATTGAACAAATCAAGTTGGACAAAGTCTTTCTATGCTAAAAGCAACACCACTGGGCTCTTATAATCTTTGTGGCCAAGTGAAGTTCACACTAGAAGCAGCTGAGGAACAGGGGGAATTTATTTTCTTTGTATTGGATAAGTACATCATTGTGGATAGTGAAAGGTGTATGATAGGCTCTTATTAAAAGAGGAGAATAATATTCCTGAGCTGTACAGACTTGCTGATATATGATGATCATGTCTGCTGCAACATGTTTCTTGTCAAAGATATCTGACAATTTGCAAGACAGGCTGCAGTATTACCTCTGAAATTGGCAGGTTAAGTAATTTTATACACAAGACTAGCTTTAAATATAGGCATATGTCAAAATGTAGGCATTTAATAAGCATAATCATTGGCATAAACTTTCACCACAAATTAAAGGAATAGTTCACCCAAAAATAAAAATTCACTCATTATTTACTCAACCTCATGCCATCCCAGGTGTATGAAAGTTTCAGCGACGTACAAAGAGCCTGAATGTTTAATGAGGTAGGCGCTGAGGCTATATTTGATTGGTTGTCTGTTGATAAACAACTCTCTGTAATATTCAAATGCCACATAGTTTCACACTGTATACCTTTGGCACTGCAACGCTTACTAAATAACCACTGTGCGGGGTTAACCCTGCAAATGCGGTGCTAACCCTGCTCCGGATCAGGGTTTCATTACCCCGGGTAAAAAGTGGTGCTAACACCCTTTCAAAATTACAAAATTGCTTTTCGCAGGGGTTATGCTGCGTTCCATTCAAATCGGATGTGGGATATTCCTACTTGATATCTCCGATCTCAAACCATAAATGCATTCCATTGCCAGATGAACGGAAGATGACGTTTAAGGAAACAAATCGTCTCGGTACATACATAACCTCGGTTCCCTGAGATGAAGGGAATGAGACAATGTGTGCTAATGCATATGGGGAGTCCTTCTTACAACCTAATTAAAACCTCTCTGCAATAACGCCAATATTCTAATATTGGCTATGGTGTTTGAGCCCTGCCCTTTTTGATATGAAGATGTCCACTATAAAAGCAGGCACACGAATGCCTAAAAAAAGCATTACTCCGAATTTTCTGACTGAGGGACAAGTACCGCATCACTCGCACCTCAAAAGAACTCAGACTCTTGTAGTGCACCAGCTTTCGCAATGTCTCATTCCCTTCGTCTCAGTGAACTGAGGTTACGTTCGTAACCGAGACGTTCCCTAACAACTCAGTACACTTGAGATTGCAGCTAACATGATGCCATCACACCACATTACACAACATATCCTTCAAGAGAGGAAACACAGGATGCAAGTGAGAGACCCTCATGTTGGGCCAGTAAGGGAGCACTTAGAATGAATATATGAACTATATTCATATAGTATGAATTAACCCCTTCATGAACCCAGTCGGGATGGGAGTTTATTTATATTGAAAGTGCTTGTGACTTTATGGTAAATTACAATGGCCTGAATGCAAGCAGATGTGTAAAATGATGGGGAGCCCGTACTTAAGGGAGGGGGCATAAGTATATATTTGGCAAACGAAATAGCAAGCGCTCTAAACAGAGAGGACTTGTGAAGAGAGAGACGTTATGTTTAGGCTGTAAAATCTTGTGAATGTGTTTGGAGAAGACCATCCTGCTGCAAAACATATGTCTTGTAAATACACACTGTTCGTCCATGCCCATGAGGAGGCCATGCCTCTAGTTTGGGCTGGGGTGCCAGATTGTGCCTTGCGCCTGAGAGAGGAGATCCCTCCTTAGCTGTATTTCCCATGGCGAGCTGAATAACATCTCTATCATTTCCAGAAACCATGGCTGATTGGGCCATTTCGGTACAACCATTAGAACCATTTCCTTGTCCTCTCAGACTTTGCATAGAACAGAGTGAATTAGGCACACTGGGGGAAACTCATACAGTTTAAGTCAGATGTTTACATACACAGTTGAAGTCATTAAAACATTTTTAACCACTCCACAGATTTCATATTAGCAAACTATAGTTTTGGCAAGTCATTTAGGACATCTACTTTTTGCATGACACAAGTCATTTTTCCAACAACTGTTTACATACAGATTGTTTCACATTTAATTGACTATTTCATGATTCCAGTGGGTCAGAACTTTACATACAGTTAACTGTGCAGCTTGGACTATTCCAGAAAATAATGTCAAGCCTTTAGACAATTAACCAATTAGCTTCTGAAAGGTGGTGTACCTGTGGATGTATTTTAAGGCCTACCTTCAAACTCAGTGCCTCTTTGCTTGGCATCATGGGAAAATCAAAAGAAATCAGTCAAGACTTCAGAAAATAAATTGTGGACCTCTACTGGTTCATCCTTGGGAGCAATTTCCAAATGCCTGATGGTACCACATTTGTCATTACAAACAATAGTACACAAGTTTAAACACCATGGTACCATGCAGCCATCATACTGCCTAGGAAGGAAACGCGTTCTGTCTCCTAGAGATGAACGTAGTTTGGTCCGAATGTGCAAATCAATCCCAGAACAACAACAAAGGGCCTTGTGAAGATGCTAGAGGAAACAGGTAGACAAGTATCTATATCCACATTAAAACAAGTCCTATATCGACATAACCTGAAAGGCTGTTCAGCAAGGAAGAAGCCACTGCTCCAAAACTGCCATAAAAAAGCCAGACTACAGTTTGCAAGTGCACAAAGATCTTACTTTTTGGAGAATTTTCCTGTGGTCTGATGAAACAAAAATGTAACTGTTTGGCCATAATGGCCATCATTATGTTTGGAGGAAAAAGGGTGAGGCTTGCAAGCCGAAGAACACCATCCCAACCGTGAAGCATTGGGCTGGCAGCATCATGTTGTGGCGGTGCTTTGCTGCAGCATGGACTGTTGCACTTCACAAAGTAGTTTGCATCATGAGGAAGGACAATTATGTGGATACATTGAAGTAACATTTCAAGACATCAGTAATGTCACAAATGAGTCTTTCAAATTTTCAAAGTTGTGGAAAAATGGCTTACGGACAACAAAGTCAAGGTATTGGAGTGGCCATCTCAAAGCCCTGACCTCAATCTGGTAAAAACAATGTGTGTGCAGAACAGAAAAAGTGTGTGTGAGAAAGGAGGCCTAACAACCTGACTTAGTTATGATAGTTCTGTCTGAGAAATGGGCCAAATTTCCAGCAACGTATTGTAAGAAGCTTGCTACCCAAAACGTTTGACCCAAGTTAAACAATTTAAAGTCAATGCTACCAAATACTAACAAAGTGAATGTAAACTTCTGACTCACTGAGAAAGTGATGAAAGAAATAAAAGCTGAAATAAATAATTCCCTCTGACATTTCATATTCTTAAAATAATGCAGTGATCCTAACTACATCAAACGTTTTTACGATTAAATGTCAGGAAAAACTGAGTTGAAATGTATTTGGCTAAGGTGTACGTAAACTTCTGACGTCAACTGTGTTTGCATTTCGCTTGCCATTTGTGGGCCATTGCGTCTGCTCACAGCTGGGCTTGGGACTTTTGAGTACCAGAGGGGAGAGTGGCCGTTCCTCTCTGAGGCAAATAGATCGCTTTCTGCTTTGGCGAATATTTCTCAAATCCTCAGGACAGTTCGAGGATGAAGTCTCCATTCCCACAGTATCACCCTTTGGTGTGACAATAGGTCTGCACCGTAATCCAGACGGCCTGCGACATATGTCACTCTCAGGAAAAGCAGATGATGCTCACTCCACACGAGGAGTGGCGGTGAATGAATTCCGCCTTGGCAGTTTATATACGCCACAACTATCATGTTGTCTGAGCGAACCAGAACAGTTTGCTATTTCTGACTGAAAATCTTTCAAGACTAGGAATACAGCTGATAGCTCTATCCAGTTGATGTGCCACGCTCTCATCGCACCTGTCCAGGTGCCGAAAGCCAGGTGTCCATCGCACACCACCCCCCAACCTGTGTTTGAAGCATTGGTAGTCACAACTTTCCACATGAAAATCTGCCCCAGCGTGACACCTCGCTGGTAAAAGGCAGTAGCTGTCCAAGGTGCTAGAGCAGCTATACAGCATGTCAAGGCACATGGCGCTTGAGCCAGCATTGAAGAGGTCTCATGCGTAAAAGACCTAATGGAATAACCGTTGTTTCCACCACCATAAACCTGAATACTTTTTGAAGCAGCTTCTGTGGAAGTGTTCTCCCCAGTTCAAACTGAGACAGACACTGTAGAAGGGCATGAACGCACTCGCTCATGAGGTGCGCATGACCGCTCACCGAGTCGATGCAAGCTCCCAAAAAGGGGATTTGTTTTCTGTGAGAGAGTGTGCTCTTTGCCCAGGTGACATTGAGGCCCAAGATATTTTGTTACTGAAGCAGTAAGTCTCTGGCATAACAGAGCCTCTGGACCAGTAACAATCATCGAGGTAGTTCAAAATGCACACACTGCTCAGTTTCAGAGGGTTGAGAACCGCATCGATGCACTTTGTGAATGTGCGAGGAGACAGAGACAGCCCAAATGGCAGGACTTTGAATTGAAACACCGTTCCATTGAATGCATTTTGAATGTGCACTTTGTAAGTGTGCGATTCAAATTTCTCAGATCTTGGATTTGAGACAAGAAAATACAGGACAAGAAAATACAGCTGTAAAACCCTTTTTGGGTTTGACAATTTGGAACAACCTCTATTGCGTTTTTCATGAGTCAAGTCAAGTCAAAATGTATTTCTATAGCACATTTAAAAGCAACGGAGTTGAACCAAAGTGGTGTACAATAAAAAGCATATAAAAAGAAAGCATTAAAGGAAAACATGCATCATACAGTGTATACACAGTAAATAAAATACTATCAGAAAACTTTTTAAAAACGATTTAAGAGCAGATTTAAAACTGGCTAGGAGTAAGCATCACATTAACGGACAGACTGTTCCAAAGTTTAGGTGCTGCAGCAGAGAAGGCCCGACCACCCTTAGTTTTACAGTGATAACGTGGTACAATTAAGAGAAGCTGATTACTAGACCTAAGTGCCCTTTGGGGAGA
The DNA here is from genome assembly GCF_025860055.1 of Xyrauchen texanus. Classification (NCBI taxonomy): domain Eukaryota; kingdom Metazoa; phylum Chordata; class Actinopteri; order Cypriniformes; family Catostomidae; genus Xyrauchen; species Xyrauchen texanus. Next base: position 19,474,847 of record NC_068299.1, on the reverse strand, counting down.
GTAAGGAATTAGAAGGTCTCTAATGTATTTTGGTGCGACACCAGATAAAGCCTTGTACACAAAAACATAAATTGTAAAATAAATTCTAAACCTTACAGGAAGCCAATGTAAAGTCGCTAAAATTGGAGAAATGTGATCCCTCTTTTTAGTTTTAAGTCTCACTGCAGCATTTTGGACAATTTGCAGGCGAGAGATTGCAGTTTGAGGCAGGCCACTGTATAGGGAATTACAGTAGTCCAGGCGTGATGTTATGAGTGGGTGGATCTTTCGAGGGTAGAAACTGTTTCAATTTCACAACCGATCTCAGATGAGGGAAACTGCCCTTTACCACTGTACTGATTTGTTTCTCAAAATTTAGTGACGAATCAAATGGAACTCCAAGATTTCTTACATGATGTTGAACACTGGCAGAAAGTGAACTTAAATTAAAAACAGATGGAGACCTGGAGGGGCCTAAAATCAGAATTTTGCTTTTGCTTTCATTTAATTGCAAAGAATTATTAGCCATCCAAACGTTTATCTCCTCAAAACGGTTGTAAAGCACGTCCATAGGATAACAACTGTCAGTTTTAGATGGTAAATAAAGTGAAAAGAGTAGAGGGCCCAGAATGGACCCTTGGGGCACACCACATAATAGGGGAACCGACGAAGAAGTAAACTTCCCAATGCTCACTGATAAGGTTCGATCTTTGAGGTACCTTGAGGCAATTTGGAACAAACTCTATTGCGTTTTAACACCGTTAACACATGCAGAACGAGTGCTCCAAAAATATTGCACTCTTGTTCATGCATTCAAAGGACAAAACTCAGCATATTAACTTTCTAACAATTAGCACCTCTTCCTGAGGCACCATACCCCACTGAGTGAAGATTGCAAATTCACCCCTCATTGTTGCTCTTCCACATCTGTCCCATTCTCTCCCCACTCCTCCTCCTTCGTTCCCCTTCAGCTCAGAATCACCCCAAACTCTGTATGCAACAAAATATCATATCTGATGTATACAAATAATGTAACTAGGCATATTTGGTATCATTTAAAAGTTCTCAGTGAGACTGGTACTATGGTATCATCCCCACAACCAGGCCCGGACTGGCCATCGGGAGCACCGGGACAATTCCCACTGGCCTGGCGACTAAGTTGGCCTGCTGCCAGCCAGCGTTTTTTATTTATTTTTATTTTTTGTATTTTTTATTATTATTATTTTATATTACTACCTTTACCAGTGATCATTTTGGAATTCGTCATTCAATAAAATTATTATTAATATTAATAACAATAATAAAAAAAAAATGAATCTGTTAGTCTTGACTGGCAAGGCTGCGATTCGACTTTACAGAAACAGAAAATGCACCCGATGATGGAGAGAAAACGGCCAGGTGGAGCAGAGAGGGAAAGGACAAAAAAAGAAAGCACTCCAAGAAGAAGCAGCAAAATGTTGCAAAATTACTGACCTGTTCAGGGCTTCAAGTGCAGGTCAGTTTCATCTGTAAATACTGTACTTTTTTCTTTTTTCTTCGTTAACTTAGCATTGAACTGCTAGCAAATGTAAGCGGTAGCGCCCGTCTAACGTTACATTCGTGGAGAAATCAAAACAAATGAGTGCACACAGAAAACTCACAGAAGAAATGTACTGAGGTAAAAATTCTAATTGTTGTTTTTTTTATTTATAACATATTATTTAGTTTAACATAACACAACTGAGAGAGCTGTTTTGCTGAATATTATCACGATTGAAAATGTTACATTGAATTTATTGTTCAATAAACAAGTAGCGTAGTTAATATTTATTATTAAGTTACTTAACATTTTAGACACAAACCATATTAACTGTTTTTGTTCTATTTCACTGACTGAAATAGTTCCAAAGGAAAGCTACAGCAGCGCGGTGTTTTGTTACTGAATGATTCAGCGTTGTGAATGAATCTTTTGTATGAATGACTCACTAATTAAGACGGTCACTTGCCGCCACCTATTGGCGGTTTAGTTTAATGTTTAAGTATTGCATTTTTTTTATATTCAAACATTTATTTAAAACATCAATCTCATAACATTATTTATTGCAGTTGTAATTGCAGTGCACATTTTTTAATTTGATGGGTAATAGCCCTATAGTGTCTTATTATTATAACTGAATTTATTGATCAAATGTAAGAATTTGACATAAATGCTTGTATGTACGTTATGTGCAGACCCATTTGATATTAGGACTGCTTTACTTCTAGGTTGGTTGTTTATGTTTTTATGTTATGGTCATACTGTGAAATAAATGTAATTTAGGGGGGAAAAAAACAAGGTTGTCCGTGTTTCTAAATTTTATTTGGGTGCATAGGATGCCCTGGATGGGTGTAGGATTTCCCGGCCTGAAATTGTGTCCCAGTCCGGCCCTGCCCACAACAGCATAATATCTGGTAATAAAATTTTAAGAAAGTAGACAAATTCTGGCCACTGGTGGGGGGTGCGCCTACCTCCTTGGTCTTTCATTTCAATTACCTCCTGTATGCAGATAAAGTATAACCCCATGGTGCCTACACTACATATTTTGCTCAAGTCAGGCTCGCATCGGTTAATCTTATGATTTATCTTTACACATTAGATGCTTTGTATTGATTATTTCTGAATGTATTAACTATGTAATTGGCTTGGTACAAATTTACCTGACTAATAAATAGTTAAACTTGATTCTATTCTGACTTATTCTGAAATTATTGGCTTTAGTAGATTCAATTCTTGTTACCGCAAATCTGTGATCAGGGTTAATGCATACTAAAACCAAGCATTTGAGGGAGCATGAAGCATGTCAACTGGGATTCTAAGCTTTCTGATTAACCATTTGGCTTTAGTTAAGTGTAATAGATTGTAAAGGCTAAAGAAAGTACTATCTGGCACATTGTAGGCTAATATTGATCGACCAGTCCAGAAAGCACTAGTCATGAACCCTGTTTAATGCTAATATTATTCTAGTCAAGTGTAAAAGGAAACTTTAGAAATAAACAAATCTTCTATTTGTGTATGGTATGTTGGTCAGTTGGTCAAACTGCGAAGTTTGTGACCGTGGGATCCATGTACATGACCGGCATGAGACCCTAAGCGACAGGATTGCGAATTAACGAGTGCAATTTAAAAGTATAAAATTAAGTAGAATAATCCAGTATCTAAATCTAGAGGAGATCTCATTGATGATCAATAATAACTGGAATCTCAAACTAAATTCGAGGTCTAATATAATTGGAGTCAGATAAAATTATTAATGGAGTCTTAACAAACTAGTTTAAGATGCCAAACCACACATGTGGCAGAAAAGATGAAACTTCACTGGATTCCGCCATTTGCCCAGTGAGGTGGCATTTTTACAGTCCTATAGAACTGTGTGGGAATAAAATCGTGTGGCTTGTCTAATTAATGCCATATGATGTCATTCATATTATAATTTTTAAACAGATTTTTTTTTCTAATTGACTGGCTTTACAATAGGACATTGCTTTGTTGAACAGTTAAGATTAAATATAACAACCAGAAGGGGAAAAAAGGTTCAAATAGGCATGAAATCACAAGCACCTTGCTTGACCTAATTGCAGTCACTAGCCTCATCTCACCAGATGCCCTATTTTGATTGTGGTGGTGGTGTTGTGTGTGTGTGTGTCAAGGACAAATGTGTGTGGAGGGGGAATGGGGGTGGTGGTTAAATTCTAGTCAAGTATGGGGGGTCAGTGTTTTCACAAAAGGCCTCTGAATGATCCCATCGGTCAGAGTGCAATTTTCTATAATGTTTTTTCAAATTGTTTTATATATTTATATGTTTTAAAGTTATCTGCAAACCTAAAACTGTTCTTCAGATGAAATTTAACAATATCTGTCTGCAATTCTGCTTCAAATGAATGATATGTGATGTATTACTTGAAAGACTATGTATATACGACTTCATACCAACTGCAACGGTTTGTAGTACTAGTAGCTCAGAGATCATAATGTCATTTAGCTGAACTCTCAAAGAACATACTGCTCTGCAGGTGAAAATATTTCATAATACGGCATTAATAACAGTTTTCAGCAGCAGTACTGAACTAGTCAATAGTACAGTTTAAGGCTTCAGATTTGGTTGTCAGAGGTTGAAATGTTAAGTAGCAATGATTATGTGCATTACTTCCAATCAATGCAATAGATTGTCACTTTTACTTGTGTTTTCAGGATTAGATGATTTTAAGAACATAATTTCTCTGTGGGAATCAATGGAAATAATTACATGAAAATCAGATTTACTAAATCCTGTCTTAAGCCTTACGCTGATAATAGACCGTCTCACTTTCCCCTCTTCAAGACTGAGTAAATCCTAAAGATAATCTGCTCAACACTGTCTCAAATGTAGAGGCCTAGCTTGTAACATATGGCCTTTTTGCATGGGGCAGCCTCCAACTCCAGACAAGCCAGTCATGTGAAAGTGTGGAAAACAAGACTTTTTTACATGTCTGGACCAAGCCCTTTAAACAAGACAAGCAGCAGATGGCCAATCATGCAATCAATGAAATCAAACTTGTGGATTGGTTTTATATGCCCAATTGAACAGCAAAATGACTTATCCAATGCAAAATGACAGCATGAGTTTATATGACCTGAACTGTGGTCTGCTGGGACATGAATTATGCAGAGATATTTAATTTGGACAAATGTATATCACAAAATCATTTTACTTATGTCTGAGGGACATTTTGCATACTTTGTTGTGACCGAGTATGCCATTAGGAAAACACAGATCATGCACTGTTGCATATAAGTCCACCAGTTCAGTGTGAAATTTGGAGTAAAGAGGCTGGGAATTTAGCTTAAATTATACTTAATAAATTATATAATCTATGTATTAGAAAGTTGTGTTTTTCCAAGTATAGTTTGTATATATTTCATTATTTAGACTGGATTTTCCTGGAAAATTGTTTAATACCTTGTTAAAAATCCATTAAAAATAAGAATTAAAAGGCCATTCTATTTTACCTTTTTAAATGAATCTTTTCACAGAACATCATAGGTAGCAATTTGTCTCAGACACTCAGATCAATTATTATCCCAGCAATGTTTATCATATGGCATTGTCATCAGAGCTTACTGGTGATTTTAGAAAATGAAACTTTCATTGCTTGACATCTGCTATAAGCAAAGAGTTGATTTCATGCAGATAATCTAAATGTACTTTCAGTTTCATTAAAGTGTGAACACTGGTTCTAAAATATAAATATAAAATAACTATTATATCATACTTTTCTAGTTAAAAGGAGTTATCAGTTAATATCAATGATATTATTAGGAGACTACAGACTTCAAATGTTTTATACAGCATGAATATGAATAGAACTTTGCAGATGAGACCAGGTTGCTTGAGAACTGCTTTATTGTGCACTGATTTATTTATTTATTTTTTGCCTGTTTCTAACTATTAAAACTATTCCAGTAAAATAAAGTGACAAAATAAAGCTGATTCCATGCAGGCAATAACTTGCAAACAGTGTTCTTGAAGATGCATGCACTTTTATTTAGGTAATGCTCCTTGTCATTCATCCCTGGTTGTTTTTAGTGGTCCTGCCAGATGGTAAGTTATATGTGTTTGAAACGCATGGCTTCATTGGAGCCATTTGAAGTTAATTGGAATGCCATTAAAGTTTGAGTTAACGGGGGTTGGGTGGGCTGCTAGTTGGAGTGCACTAGTCCTGCTGTTGAATATGTGTGTTTCATTAATAATAATGGATGTTTGGATGGAGAATCAAGGCAGCCACCTGTTTATACCCAAGCTCTATATAAGCATCACTCCAAACCAGAGGTCTCATGGACTAGATTCAAGGACAGCACCACTATCTGAATGTACTTTTGTGGTGTGCAGAAGAACTTTGGGTCTCTTTTCTTTAACACTATTGTGAATTAGAGAAGTCTGGATAAATATCCACCTCAAAGAAACAGTTTTGAAGGAACCATTCAGCCTTGGTGGACCTTTGGTCTTGTGTGCAGGAGTCATGAAACCCCACAAACCAAGCTGTGCAGATTCTGGCTCTGAGTCTGATTCCAGAGATCCAGAGAAGTTTGAGAGTTCAGTAAGGCGAAGGATGGCGGCCAATGCTCGTGAGAGGAAGAGGATGCAGGGCTTGAACACGGCATTCGATCATTTGCGTGAAGTTGTTCCTCAATGGGGCCAGGACCAAAAACTCTCTAAGTACGAAACTCTGCAGATGGCCCTGAGCTACATCATGGCCCTCAATCAGATCCTGACTGATGCCAACAGACACACAGCTCCTCAAAAGGACTGGTTAAATTTACAGATTGAAGGCCTACAACCAGAGACCTATTCTTGCTTTATGCAGTATAACTCGCCCATGGAAAATGACTGCATGCATTCGTCCTCCTTATACCACTACGAAAGTACCTAAGTTCTCACTTAGACTTAAACACATTGGTGCATTAACTTTAAGTATCTTTCTTTGCATAGGTACAGGAGTCAGTAAATACATTTGTTTTAATATATAATATTTTATATTTATGGTTCGGAAAATCAAGTGTTTGATTAGATTGAATAGAGTCTGAACATTTCTAGGATTAGAGTTTCTTTAACTGTTGCAATCAAATCATTTTTCTATGCAATTTTATAAAATTTTCCACCAGACGATTGGATTTGACAATATATGACAATATAAAATCACATTTGTCAATTAATTTCTAGGTCTGCTTTGTATCAAATCTTTGGTGGAAAACAAAACTCTGTGTAGTGAAAGCTGAATAAGAAATACAAATTACACTGTGATCGTCTTTTGCCAAAATGGCATCTTAATAATTATTCAACTAACCGTACATGATCTTGTTGAACTTGTTAAATGTTTGTGTTTAGTACGTACTGCTGTTCATAAGTACAAAAATAAACATTGAATTCAATGAACTTGTGCCTTCTGTTTCTATTTAAACTGTACATTAATGTAAAGAAATATTGAAACAAAATTTGCAACAGCAAAGAAAAAACTTTTCAGACAGAGTGGTAAATGCTTGACTATGGCATCCTTATAACCACTCCAAAAAAGAGATTAATCTCTTTGCTGCCCAATGACTGTGTTTAAATGTCTGTTCGGTGGTAATGAGGTGTGAACAGCCAGTGCTTGGCCAAAAGCGTGTCCATGAAGCTTGATACGTCCATCTAAATCCATTTAGTTTCAATTGTCATTATGACCAATCAATACAGCATCATGATCACAACACACTAATCTTAGTTAAAGCACTTGCATCTTGTATATAATGCCTATTACAATTTTTAAATTAGGCCACCACTAATTCATACTAGATTACATATAAAGTAGCATGTGAACATTCTATCATGGTTTGTGTCATTTATCTGCCCCTTTTTACCAAAGGAACTTACAATAAACAAATTTTAGCATCATTCCATGTAAAAGGTCTCTTCTTTTTTCTTTTCTCCCCAATTTGGCATTCCCAATTCACTCTAAGTCCTCGTGGTGGCATAGTGGCAGAGGACGAATCTCAGTTGACTCTGTGTCTGAGACCGTCAATCCGCGCATCTTATCACGTGGCTTGTTGAGCATGTCACTGCAGAGACGTAGTATGTGTGGAGGCCCATGCTATTCTCCGCAGCATCCACACACAACTCACCATGCACCCAACCGAGAACGAGAACCACACATTATAGCGACCACGAGGAGGTTACCCCATGTGACTCTACCCTCCCTAGAAACTGGGCCAATTTGGTAGCTTAGGAGACCTGGCTAGAGTCACTAAACAGGTCAGTCAGTCAGTCAGTCAGTCAGCATCAATACTCGCTGAGCTACCCTGGCCCCCAAAATTATCTTCTTAATGGAATGGAGGAAGCGGGAGTCTGCAAATTCAACACAAAATGTATTTATTATTATAAACAAACAAACTCGCTTTTCAGTGTAATCTTAAAGAGCACATAGGCACAGCAGTTTCCGGGTGTGTGCATAGCTCTTTCTGATTTACTGCAGTCTGGCTCACTCCTAAATCCATCTCCAACTCTCACTGTAATGACAAACAGCAGCTAGAGACAATCATTGACTGGTGATGATCCTTACCGTTCTCATCTCCCGATCTCACTCTCCATTCACAAGCTGGCACCACAGTCCATTACTAGAGTAACCTGATGGTTAAGTATCTGGCTTAAAGTTCACAATGATGTCTGTGAGCCCAGTAACTCTCCAGTTTATGATTTAAAAAGCTATCACCACCTCCACCACCAACATGATCAACATCCTGAAACATTCAACAATTGATCAATTGTTAATCAACACATTTAAGAACTTTTTTGGTATTCTGAAACGGGTATTGATTAAACTAATGAATTATATTTTTGTTTCTATTTGTTTCCATTAATTGGGAGTGGTTTAGTGGGGGTGTTGTGCGCAGTATCTTCTTCAGATGTCCTCCATGACTCTGATGCTGGGTTGACTGTTGCTGCATGCTCTCTGACAGGTGGTTATCCATACGTTAATGTTCTTAATATATTAATAATTATTTTTTTTTTAATTAGGATGAACTTATAATGCATCCATATTTAATTGATAGCTACAAAGCTGCTGCCATTTGTAAGCAGTTCTATTTATGCAGTAGGCTAATTTATTTATATACATTTTATTTTGGGGTGTTTCTTTAACTACAGGCATATTTATGTCGCCGGGTTTGGTTTTTATCTAAATAAATAGATTTCACTGTCTTAATTTTTTATATGGTCACATTGAAGTATTGAAAACTTTTTACAATGCTACTTTTAATTTTTGTTCCAAAATTGCAAACTTAAACTTGAAAAATCCATTATAAAAAAAAATAATATTACAATTTAAAACTATGATAATCTGAACAAGGAGTGAAATAATCATTATTCATTAAAAAAATTATTGTATGAAAATTATTTATAGAACTTTCCTACTTGCATGCAGTTATATTAATCACATAAAAATGTGTGGTTACCAAGGAGACAAATGTGTCTGGAGAGCATGTCTGAGATAAAAATATGAGACGTGGTGTGTGAATAAATGTAAGAAATATCAAGGGAAATATCACTTGTGAACAGAATATTTTTATGATGTGTCATATCTAATCAAGCTGTAATTTAGTCTAATGATGCATAAAGTGTGAACATGTTATTGTATTTGGATACATAATATGCCAGGTATGAAATTAGCCTAAGCAAGACATTGGAGTTACATTGGTTGTTTAAAATGCCATTTTGACCTCCAACATTTCCACCACAGAATGCTGTAAAAAAGCATTTGAGATGTGGTGGAAATGTCCTAAATATTGACAATGACAAAATTATCCCGTGCTGCATTGACAATGTTAGATGACAAAGTAAATAAACCAGTGAGAGTGTGAAAATACACTGTTTTAAGTTGAATTTCTAAAAGTCCACAGAGGCAAAAGTGCCCATAATTGATGAAATACCCCAAAGTTTGCTCACTATAATTAATCACATTTGTATAATATGGATGTTGTAATCACAAACCTACAGTATGTAGATGGCCTTTGGTCAAAACACTGTAACACAAAGCACTTAAAAAATGAAAACCTAAAAATGGTCCTTCTTGTGATAACATCTATACTAAATTAACTGGTTTTTATTGAAGTCAAAAACCTGGCTACAACCAAAGTATTTTTTAAAGGTTAGATCAGGCAGACACAGCACATGTTCACTTTTTGCACTGTAGTTAAAAAGCTTTTATATTTTTCCATGCATTTAACACCGTAGTGACACTTTATTATATAGTATCTATCTATCTATCTATCTATCTATCTATCTATCTATCTATCTATCTATCTATCTATATTAAAAGGTGTTGATCACAGTCATTGCATGTCTAAAACAATATGATGCAAAATCACTTTAGTTCTGTATTTTCAATGCTATTCCTGGATTTGTGAACAAAAGCTCGGCCCCTCCTTCCACATATCTGTTGCCCTGCTGTATTTGAGTGGGTTCGAGCAGAAAGATATAAATGCAGGTGGTGCCTATATCCTTACCCAAAAGCTTCACTTGAGCATTACTTGTTCAACCCATCTGCGTTCATCTCTCCATTTAGTACCATGCAACACCTAAATAACCAGCCAGAGAATCAACAAGGCAGCACTGTGGGATGCGAGCTGGACAATTGTGGGATGCGAGCTGGACACCATTGGAAAAGGAGCCTGGGTGAATCAAGCCTATGACGGGTCCCCTCCAATTATCAAATGCCCCATCAGCACCATCTACAGCCCTCAGCTCATGTTCCACAGCTCTTTGGAAAACATGAACCAAGTGAATTATGTCTCAACCCTATTCGGCCAAGAATAAGGTGTTGGTCCACACAACTGGTGAGAAGAAATCTGGCTGCTGTTCCTTTTTCCTGAGAGAATTTAAAGATGAGGGAGAATAAGACACGCAGAAAAAAGTGCTGCCATGTTGTTGTTACCTTAAAGTAACATAATATAGTTGGTTGAATTTTATTTTATGTTAAATAATTTTTTTATTTGAAAAAACAAAAACAAAACAAGTTTATCAGACTATTTTTTACAGTGCACTATACCAGTAAATGCTATCTTGTAATTTGTGAATAATTTCATGGTATTATCACGAAAAGTGGAGCCGCACATTTCCGTATTGTCTCTTTTTTTTTTTTAAACATCTAATACAATTTATTCCAACAAAAACAAGATCATATTTGGAGTGAAATTATTGTTCAAATAATTTTGGGTTCAAATGCATCAAATAAAAAAAGTGTTTAATTTGATTTGTTAGAATTGTGGGGAACAGCTCTAACCAATGACACAGAGAAGATTCCTGAGCTGTTGGTCAAAACAAAATTCAAAGAACGGCTAGTGTACATTGTTTTCTTAGGCTGGGTGTATATGGTTAATAGAATATTTCCTGTCTGAATACAGTGATTTTTATTATCAATGGTTATCTGTTAGTAAAGTTCGATCTTGTTGCACTGCATAAATACCTGTAGGAGTTTGGAAAAACTGAATGAAATCATAGAAAATACATTAATGTAGAGCATTAGGTCTGGATATTAAAGAACTCTTTGTGGCACTCCATTAAATCCTAATACATTAGCATGCACTGTATAAATGTAATATTTCTCAAATGTTTTAAGCTTGCTCTTTTGTCAATGAAAGTACTGGGTAACTGATCCCTGGCCCTCCCACCATATTGTGATCAATTATCACCAGAGATCTGTATCAGCCTAAGTGGTTATTATAAAATGTCCAGCATTGTCCAGTGGAAAATTAGGCCTGAAAGGAGCACAAGCTGGTCCCTGCTCTTTTATTGATATGAGCTCAGGCCATGCAATTGAGCCTTTGTCTGAACTGGATTCACATTGTTTAAGGGGTCTACTTGTGTCTGTTCAAACAAATGACCCACCCCCTCACACGTGCCCGCAGCTTTCATGACCTGAGCACTGCTAATGGATGAAACTTAAAATGAACTGATGTCTTTTATCTTTTTGAGGGTGAATGTTGTGGCACGTCTGTGCAAAGTGCAATATGTGATGATTGTTGACTGATTATAAACATGTTCTTCTTTCACAGTGACCTATGGTATGACCAGCAGCTCCACTTACTATTTCACAAAAGCTATGACCAATCTCTTTGTGAATTTACCAGGAGATGGTGGTCATCTTTTCCTCCACTGGCAGCATGAATGAAGTCTGGACAGTGAGTTCTATCCATTTCACTAATTCCAAAGTGAATAAGTCAGGTTTGAAGAATAGTATACAATGGTGCCAAAAAGCATTTAGACACTTCAGCCACAATTCAAGTTAAGCTCAATCAACAGTATATTGTGGCATAATGTTGATTACCACAAATCGCTTCTTTCCTTTAAAAAAAGCAAAAATCTGGGCTACAGTGAGGCACTTACTATGAAAGGTGCCAATTCAAAATCATTAAAATAAAACTATTAAAATTAAACATTTAAAATACTCACTGTTTAAAATGATAGCCCCCTAGATGTAAACAATCCGTATGTTAACATGGTTTTAGTGTGATTGGTCAGGAGCTTCAGTTAATGTTCACATCAACCATCAGAATGGGGAACGTTTTGATCTCAGTGATCTGGACTGCGACAAGATTGTTGGTGCCAGATGAGCTGGTTTGAGTATTTCTGTAACTGCTGATCTCCTGGGATTTTCACGCACAACAGATTCTAAAATTTACTCTACAATGCTATTCTGAGATGTGAGTGTTTGTTTTGGCGGCACGAGGGGGCCTACACAATATTAGGCAGGTCGTTTTAATGTTTTGGCTGATCTGTGTTTATATACACACATTATCAAAGAATCAAAATGTATATCATATCTGTATTGTATATATTATATATATATATATTGTATATCTGTATCTGTATATCAGGCAGGCTCAAAACATTGCTCAGCTTGAAAATGCTGTAGCCATTATAATGTCCAAATTTGATGAAAAATTACTTCCAACACAGAAAACAGACAATGTATGTGGTGAACGGAGATGATGTGAGTGTTTAGACATTAAATCTTATGCTGGTAATATCACAATTCTTTAAATTTTGTTCTTTAAAGTACCCTTGAGGTTATGATACAAAGGAATTATTTAAGGTCAAAGGGATGGAAATTGTTTTGCCAACATATTAGAACCAGGACCTGATTGCAATCACTGGCACAGCTAGCGTTTTTTTCCTTCTTTTTTCTAGAGTATATCACATACATGACTCATACATGTAATATAGAAGAGAAAAAGCCCTTTGCTGCTATATTGTTACAGGAATCATGGCCAGCTTCAGAAGGGAATATTCATGTGACCTGGAAAGAGTCCTGGCACACAGGCCACCAGATGCTCCAGTGGGAAATGTGAGGAATCATTTTTTCCCAGATGTAGGATGACCAGCCATCACAGTGAACAGAAGTTCTGCATGTCACTAATTCAACAAAACCTGAGTTTTTAAATATGCTAATACAGGAAGCTTAATCCAAGCCAGATCTGTGGATATACAGACCCAGAATGTGACAGAAGAGAGGATAGTGTTATTTTAGAATAAATGTACACTACGTTAGCAGTGAAACACATATGGTTATCAAACTGACTGTTTAACGCTTTTACAGTTACTGCTGCACTTCTGGAAGAGGTGATATGAATGGCAGTGTGATTCTATTCCACAGTACAGCATGATTAATGGTTCTCAGACTCTAAAATTAGGAGTGGTGGTGGCGTAGTGGCTAAAGCACAGGGCTATTAATCAGAAGGTCACAGGTTCTAACCCCATGGCCACCACCATTGTGTCCTTGAGCAAGGCACTTAACTCCAGGTTGCTCCGGGGGGATTGTCCCTGTAATAAGTGCACTGTAAGTCGCTTTGGATAAAAGCGTCTGCCAAATGCATAAATGTAAATGTAAAATATATCAGGCCAGAACTCTTCAGATTAATATTTTTATTTTCACCTTTTTCTCTTTTAAAACAGAGCTTTCGTGATTACTATTAGGTACTGTTAAACAACTGTTTATGTACATGACGTGAACTAAAATCTGGACATAATTGTTCTAAATGTATTTTATAGTGTAAAGCATATCAAGGGTATTCTCAAAATGCCATAGTTTATTTATTAATTAATCTTTGCACAACATGGCTAGATCATGTGCATTTTAAAAAAGATTGTAATATTTATATTTTTCCCTCCTGTTTAAAAATAATTATAGATGAAAACTTAAAATTGTAAAACGAATGGTTGCCTAATTTACTTTTGCACACCAGAGCATAAATAAAAATGTTTCTTGTCTAATGGTTCATTTATTGAGATTCATTTAGACTAAAAAGAAAACTTTAAATGCCAAGTTGTATTCAAACATAACTGCCTTTACATTCGATGCTTTGAGCAACCTCAATATTATGGTTCGAAACATGCAATTCTTTACAGTCCCAGAAAAAAAAATATCCAAACTTCTATTTCTCTGGCTCCTCAAAAATGGCACTCATATTTGTTAAAACAGCAAAGGGACAGAATTTACAAGGACGGCTCTAAAATCAATGATACAGCTTATTACAAGGGTCTCAAAGTGTTGTAAACTGAATTGTGTGACTGACATAAAATTAAGGCTTGCTTGTGAAATTCACTGAATCAGTTCAGCATGTCAGTCACACATAAAACATTTGTCTAACATACACCAATCAGCCACAACATTAAAACCACCTGCCTAATATTGTATAGGTCCCCCTAGTGCCACCAAAATAGCACCAACCCGCTTCTCAGAATAGCATTCTTCTCACCACAATTGTGGTGGTTATTTGAGTTACGGTAGACTTTGACCAGTCTGGCCATTCTCTGTTGACCTCTCTCATCAACAAGGCATTTCCATCTGCAGAACTGCCCTCACTGGATGTTTTTTGTTTCGTAAACATTCTGACGAAAATTCTGATCTCTAAATACTAGAGATGGTTTTGTGTGAAAATCCCAGGAGATCAGCAGTTACAGAAATACTCAAACCAGCCCATCTGGCACCAACAATCATCCATGCTATTATCTAATCAGCCAATTATATGGCAGCAGTGCATAAAATCATGCAAATATGGGTCAGGAGCTTCAGTTAATGTTCACATCAACCATCAGAATGGGGAGAAAATGTGATCTCAGTGATCTGGACCATTGCATGATTGTTGGTGCTAGTTGGTCTGGTTTGAGTATTTCTGTAACTGCTGATCTCCTGGGATTTTCACACACAACAGTCTCTAGAATTTACTCCGAATGGCACCGAAAAAAAAACTCCAGTGAGCAGCAGTTCTGTGGACAGATATGCCTTGTTGATGAGAGAGGTCAACAGAGAATGATCAGACTGGTTCGAACTGACAAAGTCTACAATAACTCAGATAACCGCTCTGTACAATTGTGGTAAGAAGAATAGCATCTCAAATTGCTATTCTGAGATACGGGTTGGCGCTTTTTTTGGCAGTACAAGGGGGACCTACACAATATTAGGCAGGTGGTTTTAATGTTGTGGCTGATCGGTGTATGCTGCATTACTTCCTCAAAATTCTGTCAAGTAGAATGCATGCTTTGAAACCCTAATTACAGGCCAAGTTATCTAAAGATATTTACAGGTATGGCCATCACCCTTCTCCATAGTGAATGGGAGATATTTCACGGTCTGTAAATGGGAGTAAAAAGACACATTATACAAAGCACCAAAGAGCGCTAGTATTTCAAAGGGAATGGGAGCTAATGTGGATTAAATATACACCACCGCACATAGAAATTAATTTAGACATCAACATTTACATGACACAGGTCCAATGAACCCCCAAAAAGTGCCTTTACTTACACTTTTTTGCAGAGTCATAGTGCTTAGTTTTTGTGTTGTTTGTTGTATTTTTGTACAAATTGGAAGTCCAAACTGTTATGAACAAGCAAATGCATGACTAGCTATTTAGGAAGGGGAAAAAAATTCAACTTTGTTCAAGAAACAATATATTCAGATCATTTAAACCATGGGTTTTCTGCATTGTACCTGTGAAGTTCCTGAAGCTGGCATTAAGGGGAAAAAAAATCAGCAGTTTTCTTAAAGATATGCAGGAACAAATCTTGTGGATGAAATCATATCTCCATTGAATCTAAATGTAAGTCTTTATACTAAAGTGAATCCTGCTTCAGAGCCAATGCTTGTGGGGGAAAAAAAAAAAAAAGATGTGCTCTACCCATGAGAGCGAGTTCTAAACAAGTGAAAGAGGTGTGTGTTATGGAGAGTAAATGTCAGATCACTGTGTCTGGTACCCTGCCATGCCAAAGTTAGATTGGTTCATCACTGGGCCAGGCTGACCCTGAGAAGGTTGTGTCCCAAATCCTCCCATCCATGCAGGGGACTGTGACTGTCTAGAGAAGAGACAATGTAGAGTTAACACTGAGAGCCCACAGGTTATTTTCAAGCTGTTTTACAGGTCAAATGTAATGGACCATAACCCAAAACCATTTTTCTTTGCCACTTTGGAATGATATCAGAGGCCAAGTGAAACACATTATGGTCTAAAAATTCCTTTTTCATTAGAGATTTCATTTCCATACATTAGAGATGCACCTGATGTATCACAAACATTTTGGCCGATTGTTTAAAATTTGTTAATCAGTGCCTATTATTTCCTGTCAAAAGAAGGCAGAAAACCGCCTCGGACAATTAGCCTACAACTTGTGGCGTGTATGTGTGTGAAAGAAAATGTCTCTTATGAAGAATTAACTAGAACTGGGAGATAATGAGAGCAGAGTTTCAATTTGCAATATCAAGAGGTGGAACTACCATTAAAACTTTTAACACAACTAATTTGATTACTCACCTTAAAGCTTGGCACAGCAAGGAATATGATGAGCTTGTAAAAGCTAAAGCGAAGGCTGCTTGAGCTAAAAAGTGTCAAATTTATTATGTGCCTTTCATTTAACTGAGATCAGCTCATTGAAACATGGATGATACGTAGATCATCCCTCTGCATAGCGAGTAAATCACTTGCATATGCAGGTAAATTTAGCACTAGTTGTGTAGTGGCAAAGCACCGAGATCTTTTTACGGAATAAAAAGCAGGCGATTAAGAAGCTGGATTCAGCCTCGTTTTTCCCTGCATGCTGTGACTCATGAGCGTGCAGGAAAACGCATTTGTTTCATTAATTTGAACTCATGGAACCGCAAAGTGGACTTCACCCCAGAGCAGCTCTATAGAGAGCAACAGTCAGGTTCCAGAAGTAAAAATCCCATACATTTTTTCCATAGACTAATTGATTTTTAACAATAATTTATAAAGACAGACCTACCGTTAGCTCAGAGTTTGTTAATCCTTAATCCAAAATATGCTTCTGGTGAAGCCATCAGTCATCATTAATTTAAACCTTGTTGTTTAAAAATCAAGTTTAATAGCAGAATTCATGGTGAACAACTACAGTACCTGTGGTACAGCAGTTAAAGATCCACCAATTAGAGAACCGCAGCCAAGAAAGCCTGCAAAATAATACCAGAAGCGACCGCCCACTTCAATAACGCAGTCTGAATGATGCAAACGAGTTGGCCTCCCTCCACTTACAGCAGATATAAAAAGTCTACACACCCCTGTTAAAATGCCAGGTTCTTGTGATGAAAAAGAATGAGACAAAGATAAAATCATGTCAGAACTTTTTCCACCTTTAATGTGACCTATAACGTGAACAATTCAATTGAAAAACAAACTGAAATCTTTGATGGGAAAAATAAATAAATAAATAAACTCACAATAACCTGGTTGCATAAGTGTGCACACCCTTAAACTAATACTTTGTTGAAGCACCTTTTTTTTTTATTACAGCACTCAGTCTTTTTGGGTAGGAGTCTATTAGCATGGCACATCTTGACGTGGCAATATTTGCCCACTCTTCTTTGCAAAAGCGCTCCAAATCTTTCAGACTGCAAGTACATCTCCTGTGCACTGCCCTCTTCAGATCACCCCACAGATGTTCAACTGGATTCAGGTCTGGGCTCTGGCTGGGCCATTCCAAAACGTTAATCTTCTTCTGGTGAAGCCATGCTTTTGTGGATTTGGATGTGTGCTTTGGGTCGTTGTCGTGCTGAAAGGTGAACTTCCTCTTCACCTTCAGCTTTCTAACGGATGCCTGATGGTTTTGTGCCAAAATACTGGTATTTGGAACCGTTCATAATTCCCTCCACCCTGACTAAGGCCCCGGTTCCAGCTGAAGAAAAACAGCCCCAAAGCATGATGCTGCCACCACCATGTGGCATGGTGTTCTTTGGGTGATGTGCAGTGTTGTTTTTGCGCCAAACATACCTTTTGGAATTATGGCCAAAAAGTTCAACCTTGTTTTCATCAGACCATAACACATTTTCCCACATGCTTTTGGGAGACTTGATGTTTGTTTTTGCAAACTTCAGCCAGGCTTGGATGTTTTTCTTTGTAAGAAAAGGCTTCCGTCTTGCCACCCTACCCCAAAGCCCATTCATATGAAGAACACGGGAGATTGTTGTCACATGTAGCACACAGCCAGTACTTGCCAGAAATTCCTGCAGTTCCTTTAATGTTGCTATAGGCCTCTTGGAAGCCTCCTGACCAGTTTTCTTCTGGTCTTTTCATCAATTTTGGAGGGACGTCCAGTTCCTGGTAATGTCTCTGTTGTGCCATATTTTCTCCACTTGATGATGACTGTCTTCACTGTGTTCCATGGTATATCTATCCATCCATCCATCCATCCATCTTCAACCGCTTATCCGAAGTTGGGTCACGGGGGCAGCTGCTCCAGCAGGGGGCCCCAAACTTCCCTATCCCGAGCCACATTAACCAGCTCTGACAGGGGGACCCCGAGGCATTCCCAGGCCAGTGTGGAGATGTAATCTCTCCACCTAGTCCTGGGTCTTCCCTGAGGCCTCCTCCCAGCTGGACGTGCCTGAAACACCTCCCTAGGGAGGCGGCCGGGGGCATCCTTACCAGATGCCCAAACCACCTCAACTGACTCCTTTCAACGCAAAGGAGCAGCGGCTCTACTCCGAGCTCCTCACGGATGACTGAGCTCCTCACCCTATCTCTAAGGGAGAAGCCCGCCACCCTTCTGAGGAAGCCCATTTCGGCCGCTTGTACTCGCGAACTATTTCTTTCGGTCATGACCCAACCTTCATGACCATAGGTGAGGGTAGGAACAAAAATTGACCGGTAGATCGAGAGCTTTGCCTTTCGGCTCAGCTCTCTTTTACGTGATCAACGGTGCGATAGAGTGAGTGCAATACCGCCCCGCTGCCCCGATTCTCCGGCCAACCTCCGCTCCATTGTCCCTCACTGGTGAACAAGACCCGAGGTACTTGAACTCCTTAATTTGGGGCAAAACCTCATTCCCTACCTGGAGTAAGCACTCCATCGGTTTCCTGCTGAGAACCATGGCCTCAGATTTAGAGGTGCTAATCCTCATCCCAGCTGCTTCACACTCGACTGCCAGCTGATCCAGTGAGAGCTGAAGGTCACAGACCGATGATGACATGAAGACAACATCATCTGCAAAAAGCAGCGATGAGATCCCCAGCCCACTGAACCGCACACCTTCCCCACCCGACTACGCCTCGATATCCTGTCCATGAATATCACAAACAGGATTGGTGACAAAGCGCAGCCTTGGCGGAGACCAACCCCACATGGAATGAACTCGACTTCGTGCCAAGGACCCGGACACAGCTCTCACTTTGGGCGTACAGGGATTGGATCAGCCCTAAGAAGGACCCCCCACCCCGTACTCCGCAGCACCTCCCACAGTCTCTCCCGGGGGACCCGGTCATACGCCTTCTCCAGATCCACAAAACACATGTAGACCTGATGGGCATACTCCCAGGCCCCCTCCAGGATCCTTGCGAGAGTAAAGATCTGGTCCGTCGTTCCACGCCCAGGACGAAAACCGCATTGTTCCTCTTCAATCCGAAGTTCGACAATCGGCCGAACCCTCCTCTCCAGCAAGTAAACTTTACCAGGGAGGCTGAGAAGTGTGATACCCCTGTATTTGGCACACACTCTCTGATCCCCCTTTTTGAACCACCCCGTTCTGCCACTCCTTAGGCACTGTCCCAGATTTCCACGCAATGTTGAAGAGGCATGTCATCCATGACACCCCCTCCACATCCAAAGCTTTCAGCATTTCTGGTCGGATCTCATCAATCCCCGGGGCTTTGCCACTGCAGAGTTGTTTGACTAACTCAGTGACCTCCCCCAGGGAAATAGAATCTGATCCCCCATCAGCCTCCGGCACTGCCTCTACCATAGAGGGCGTGTTGGGATTTAGGAGTTCTTCAAAGTGTTCCTTCCACCGCCCAATAACCTCCTCGGTTGAGGTCAACAGCGTCCCATCTTTGCTGTATATAGTTTGGATGGTTCCCCGTTTCCCCCTCCAAAGGTGGCGGACGGTTTTCCAGAAGCACTTTGGTGCGGACCGAAAGTCCTTCTCCATGGCTTCTCCGAACTTTTCCCACACCCACTGCTTTGCCTCCCTCATGGCCGAGGCCGCAGCCCTTCGGGCCTGTCGGTACCTTGCAACTGCCTCCGGAGACCTCCGGGACAACAAATCCCGGAAGGCCTCTTTCTTCAGTCGGACGGCTTCCCTGACCACCAGTGTCCACCACGGTGTTCGAGGGTTACCACCCCTTGCGGCACCTAAAACCTTGAGGCCGCAGCTCTCCACCGCGGCTTCGGCAATGGAAGCTTTGAACATTGCCCACTCCGGTTCAATGTCCCCAACCTCCACAGGGATGCCTGAAAAGCTCCACCGGAGGTATGAGTTTAAGATCTCGCGGACAGGGACCTCCTCCAAACGTTCCCAGTTCACCTGCATTACTCGCTTCCCAGGTCTGTCCAGAGTCTTTCCCCACTACCTGACCCAACTCACCACCAGATGGTGATCGGTTGACAGCTCTGCCCCTCTCTTCACCCGAGTGTCCAAAACATATGGCCTCAGATCCGATGACACGAGTACAAAATCGATCATCGACCTTCAGCCTAGGGTGTTCTGGTACCACGTACACTTATGAGCATCCTTATGTTCGAACATGGTGTTTGTTATAGATAATCCATGACTAGCACAGAAGTCTAATAACAAACATCCACTTGAGTTCAGATCAGGGAGGCCGTTCCTCCCAATCACGCCTTTCCAGGTGTCCCTGTCATTTCCCACATGTGCGTTGAAGTCACCCAGCATAACTATGGAGTCCCCTACTGGGGCCCTATTCAGGACTCCATTCAGGGTCTCCAAGAAGGCTGAATACTCTGAACTGCTGTTCGGTGCATATGCACAGACAACAGTCAGAGTTTTCCCCCCCACAACCCGTAGGCGTAGGGAGGCGACCCTCTCGGTCCACCGGGTAAACTCCAACGTAGTGGCTCAGCCGGGACTCGTCAGTATCCCCACACCGCCCGTCGCCTCACACCCTGGGAAACTCCAGAGAAGAATAGAGTCCATCCCCTATCCAGGAGTACGGATCCAGAGCCAAAACTGTTGCGTCAATGTAAGCCCCACCAGATCCAACTGGTAACGCTCCACCTCCCTCACTAGTTCCGCTCCTTCCCCCCCCAGTGAGGTGACATTCCACGTCCCCAGAGCAAGCCTTTGCTGCCCGGGTCTGGTCCGTCGAGGCCCACGGCCTTCACTGCCGCCCATATGGCAGCGCACCTGACTCCTGCGGTTTCTCCAATGGGTGGTGGGCCGAAGGGATGTAGAGGGGGGTTTCACGTCGCTTCTTCGGGCTGTGCCCGGCCGGGCTCCGTGACAAGCCCGGCCACCAGGCGCTCGCCGACGAGCCCTCCATCTGGGCCTGGCTCCAGACGGGGGCCCTGGGCTTCCTCCAGGCAGGGTAACTCCTCTTTCCGTTTTTTCCATGGAGTCATTGTGAACCATTCTTAGTCTGGCCCTTCACCTGAGACCACTTTGCCTTGGGAGACCCTACCAGGAGCACATGGCTCCAGACAACACAACCCTCAGGATCATAAGGGCACACAAACCTCTCCACCACGATAAGGTGCTGGTTCCCGGAGATGGTATATCTAATGCTTTGGAAATTATTTTGTACCCTTCTCCTGACTGATATCTTTCAACAATGAGATCCCTCTTATGCTTTGGAAGCTCTCTGCGGACCATGGCTTTTGCTCTGAGATGCAACTAAGAAAATGTGTTGAAAATCCTACTAGAACAGCTGAACTTTATTTGTGATTAATCAGTCACGTTAAATGATGGCAGGTGTGTAATGACTTCTATTTAACATGAGTTTGAATGTGATTGGTTAAATCTGAACACCTGGCATTTTAACAGGGGTTTGTAGACTTTTTATATATCGGAATATTTTGCAATAAACAAAATATATTGTTCCTTCTTTTTGTTGTTGATTTTTCTCCCCTTTTCTCCTCAATTTGGAATGCCCAATTCCCAATGCGCTCTAAGTCCTTGTGTTGGCGTAGTGACTCAATCCGGGTGGTGGAGGACGAATCTCATTTGCCTCCACGTTTGAGACAGTCAATCCGCACATCTTATCGCGTGGCTTGTTGAGCGCATTACCGCGGAGAAGTAGCACATGTGGAGGCCCACACTATTCTCTGCGGCATCAACGCACAACTCGCCACGTGCCCCACCGACAGCGAGTACCACACATTATAGTGACCACAAGGAAGTTACCCCATGTGACTCTACCCTCCCAAGCAACCAGGCCAATTTGGTTGCTTAGGAGACCTGACTGGAGTCACTCAGCACACCACGGATTCGCAACTCCAGGGGTGGTAGTCGTTGTCAATGCTCGCTGAGCTACCCGGGCCCCCAAAATATATTGATTCCATAGTTATAATCAACAACAATTCTATATATTTTCATAGTTTTATATTAGATTGTGTCATTCGCAATGCAACATGGGATTGCAGTTGTGCCCTGGAAAAAAAGGTAAGTACAGAGATTTGCACCTTTGACTTTTTGTTGGATTTTAAAATACTTTTTTGCCTTAAAACAAAATCTCTATGTTGCGATTTAGCTCGGAGCTGGTTGGTTTGGCTTATGCTTTACAACTCTTTAATGGAGGGCTTTTTGAAAAGTCTATGGAAGAAATGAAAGGGAAAAATAGGGGGCACTGTTGAGCTCTATTGAGAGTGCGAGAAGATGAACCGGTTTTCAAGCTCTCTGATTTGTGCTGTCTACAGAGGCTCACGCCAAACTCCCGCAAAAATATAAAAGAGGTATATACTTTATTATTATTATTAATATTAATAGTGAATGCAAAGCGCACCAGTTTCACTTAAACGCCTGTGTAATGGCAAATGACCGTGGTCATTGCAGGTTCACTCACACAGTGTAAATGACACGCAGTAACAGAGGAGTAGATGCTCACCTACCCAATTTCTGTGGTCTGCAGAGATGATAAAATGCAAGAAACAGAATTTAAAATTCTTGCTTCATGAGAAATTAGGGCTTGTGAGTTAATAGGTGAGCCTTAAAATAAAAAGTGAAGAATGTAAGGCAGAAATATTTTACTATTGCATTATATAATACAGCTCTATTTCATTAATAAAAGAGTCACATGGCTTCAATTTCTCCAGAAGTGACAATTTTGATATTTGAACACGTGACGGAAACACAGCTTTATCCATACATTGTTTTTGCGATATTATGTTTTTTCCGCATAAATTAAATTTGTAACTTGGATGGAAGCATAGCTAATATAGGATAAAAGCAACAAAAAAAAAAAAAACTATCGTCATTGTTAGTAGATCCTCTAAATAATCCGATATGTATTGGCACACACAATTGTTATTGGTGTATCCCTACAATCTATTATGGAACGCTATGCATAAAAACTTTAATTCCCACAGAAAAACAAGGAGCATCACATCTTTAAAAATCTGAAACATTTAGACTGAACAGTATGAATATAGCAGTACCCTATTTTTTCTGATTTACAATGGTACAGAAGCATATGAACAAATCATTATGAAAAATCAACAAAGAACGCAATAAAACAATAATAAAAAAAAAACTAAAAAAAAAAAAAAAAACGTACTCTACACCAAATCCTTGCTGATTCCACGTTTGTCCATACAATCCATAGGATGGTACTTGCCAGCCATTCGTCATGTACTGACCATATTGTTGAGGATTGCCATACAATTGATTCCATTGTCCCCACTGACCATATTCCATCTGAGAAAGAGAGACCTTAAGCTTAACTTTTACTTCAAAGAAGAAATACAAAAGAGAAACAAAGAACAATGACACGTTTAAAAAAGGGTAAATTCCTGGGCACAGGATGCTTTACCGGTTGGATATTTTTGGCCATGTCAGGAGACTCTTTGCCCCAGTAACACTTCACAACATGAACCTCGATGGTTGTCCCATTCACTGACACAATAGCATGAGCAGCGCTTTCGTGAGAGGAGAACCTGAGAGAAAACAATGGACCATAAATACATGTGAATACAGCAAAATTGTGTGGTTATTGTCATCACATAGTTAATGAAATCTTGATATTTCTTTTCTATATTCAGGCCTACATTTAAGTAAAATTTCTTATAAAAAAAAAAACAAAAACAAAACAGACATTGCCTAAAAATATATTTTTAAGCCTTAAATCTGTGACAAGGCTAAGAGGTTGAAAGATTTTTGCATAAGTTTTTATGATGCCCCCTTTTGGGAAATCAGTTTAATCACACATTTCATGCTTGAGGTTGAGACACATTAGGTCCCCACATCTAGCAAAAGGCCGATATTTAGCATTTTTGAGATTAAGGCATCAGCCAATACAGGGTTTTACAGAGGTGGTAACATACTGATCAAAAAAGTGCCGTTAAGAACGCTTGCTTAATACACTCCTAACGACCTGGAAATTGAATAAGTGTTTTTTAATTTAGTCTTAGCCCTGTGTAAAATGATCCTTTTTAGTTGTTATCATATTTAGTCAACCTTATCCTATTATCGTATTTTGTGAAGTTTTAGTTGACAAAGTCTGGACATTTTAAAGTAGTTATAGTCAATTAAAACTGCTGACATTTAAGTCATATTTTAGTAATATTTAGTCATATTGACATTTTAGTCATTGAATGTTACGTTAAATGACATCAAGCGACTATTCGACAATAGAATTTATTTTATTATTATTGCCGAGATTTGCAGTTACAAATGACAATCCACCGAGTGCAACGCTTGTTAGTGTTTTCCAGGAAGACACCCACCAGAGTTTTGTATACAGCCAGAGGCAGAACAAAATTTTACGGAGGCGGCCGCCTGGTTATTCTCTATGCAGGAAAAATCCTGCAATAATAATCATATTATTGCATTGTTCCTGCTTAGTAAATTGACAGAAGTGGTCAATTCCAAAACTTACAGCTTTATCAATAGATAGGCCATATTCCTAATCATAATTTTATTTTGTGAAATGTGTAAGAAAATTAAATTGTATACATCCATTTGCCATCATTACAATGTATTATGCATATGATATAACAGCAAGAAGCCACACTGCTCTCTAGGTATCAGCTTTGTCAATGATGCCAAATCCAATCTCAACTGACCATTACAAGCAAACATGAAAGTCATACCTATGCATTCTCTTTACATTTTAGAATTTTTACATAAAATCAAATTACTAACTGACCTGTGGAATACACCGACTGACTACATATAATCATGCTAACAAAATATCTGACAAGAGAGTAAAGCATACCTGATAAAAGAATACCCCTTCTCTGGAAAAACTCTAATCTCCATTATCTGTCCAAAAGGAGAAAACGTCTGTCGCATAAGGTGTTCTGTGTGAAGAGAACAGTGAGTCATCTTAGCAAGCCTACAGACCAACAGTCAAAAGAGGAAAGTCAAAAGAATACACAGACTTACCTGTGAGACCTGACTGAATGCCACCACAGTACACAGTGCAGTTCTGAGGACTCGACTGATTCACCACCTCATCAAACCTGAGCTGCTTGGAACTGTCTGAAATTTTTACCAATCACAGTCTTGTTAATTCAGTTCACCTAATCCATTAATGAGCATACAACAGTTCGCTTTTCATTCTTGAAATCAGAGGATACAGTCTCAAGAACAAATGCAGTCAGCGTTTAAGCTACATAAAAACTAAGTGGTTATTATCTCTAAAACAGCTAGATTAAAAACAGACTTACTGTCTTGCACACTCTTGGGGGCAGGTGGTTTCCGAGTTGCCCAGTTAGTCCGGATTTGTCGCCCACCAAGCCACTGACCCCCCATGTGTACAATGGCATTCTCAGCATCCTAGAAAGAAAAAAAGAAATGGCTTCCATTCTGGGTTTTTAACATTAAGAAACCAAGTAACTAACAGAATTTCCATGCAATACTACTAGTCTTTAATTGGTTTATCTTTGTAATTAGGAAGTTGCTTTCAATTAATTTGACTGATTAATAAACTGACAATTCTCAACCAACAGAAAACGAATCTCAAAGTCTAAATAATTTCAGTAAGATCAATATCTGTATAACTACAGCTATAATATAATAGTAATAAACAGAAATAGATTAACCTTCACTTTGTGTTCCTGTACTGGAGCCTTACCAGTTTGTTATAGAAGGACACAAATCCATACCCCTTTGATTTCCCTGTTGTCATATCCTTCACCACGCGTGCATCCCTGAAAGAAAAGTGTAGCAACAGAAAAGTCAGTTCATTTATGGCCTGCTAGAGGATACAAAAAAGAAAGGAACCCCACACACACACACACACACACACACACACACACACACACACACACACACACACACACACACACACACACACACACACACACACACACACACACAGTGAGACATTGTTACAACATTTTTACACTATCCTAAGTAAATCTAACAAATAACTAATCATTACACTAACAACTTCTGCATGTTTTTGATTACTGGTACTTAAAAAAGATCAAATAATAATAATTAAAAAAATATGAAAGTCATGCAACCTACACTAATGTGTGTTGTTTAAAAGCTTCTGAACAGATTTCAACTTGTTTCAACTTCTGACAACATAGTGATCATAATTTCATCCTAACTGCTAGGCCTTAAACTCTCATGTCAGTAAAATTCATCAATTTCATTACCATGCATTCCTAATTTGAACTGTTATCTCTAATTCTACTCATAATAGTACATGGAAAAAATATCAAAAGAGAAAAAGGAATTAAACGGCATACATGGCCTGTTAACAGATTTCTTTATTTTTCCTGGTCAATTCTTTATCACCAATATGGAGTTTGGGAAGCTGCAAATTTTGAAAAATTAACATTTTCAGAATTTTTGAAGAATCAAACTATCAACACAACTAGGATAACCATTATGAAAAATACTTTACAAGCAAATATTCATGTTTTATCTCAAGTTTGTTAAAAGTCTACACTACATCAGTGTTAATAGGAAAATATTGCAGTATACAAATATGAAAAGCAAAGAGTGAATAGAAAAAAAAAATCTACATCTTAGTTCCCAGAGTGCCCATTCCTTGCTGTTAGCCTTCAAGCTCCTGTCCAATCCTATGAGCATTTCTGTAAAATAACCAGAGCTCTATTAACTGACACTCAGAGCTAAAGGAGAATTTGAAAATTTCTCAGAGTGGTAGAGCATATATTTTTCATGTTTTCAACAAAATAATGAACTGGTTAGCAAACAAAATTACTTACCAATTTCTGCATAGTAATGTAGATTAGTGACAAAAAAATGTAAGGTACACTTTAAATCAGATTGATCTGGGGATCTCTAACAAACAACAACAGAGCTGTTCAGCCATGATGTCAATTTGTTTGCAAACCCGGATGGCTAATTCGCCATGGATATGTGATTTTCCCATGGGATTTAATAATGTGAGTTTTGAAATTTATAAGTAAAATAAGATCTGTGGTAAACATTACATAAAGAAACATGGATGTTTTGTTTTACATAAATCACACTCTTTCAGACCTCAAATGTGAATATTTTTTAAAAGTGTGTGAAATTTATGTTGTAGACCTTATTTTACTCATAAATCCAAAACACCCTTTATAAAACCCCATTGGATATACCCAAGAAACCCATGGCAAATTCTCTTCCGGCTTTGCAGACTACAACCTGAACAGCTCTGTTGATGGGACAAATAACTGTGAAGGCTTACAATTTGTATAGGTCTGCCTTGTTATATAAAGAGAAAGATATTAAGACAGGATAGCACATTTTTGTGAAACAAAGCCATAACTACTGTCAGAAGTGCAACTGCATGTCAGCCAATGAGCACCTCAAGAAAATTAAAAAATCTAACTAAAATGTTTTTTTAAATTTTTTTATCAATGAATCAATGCATTCTCAAAATGTTTTTAAAGTTATCAACTATCAACAACCAGCAGAAACAAAGTCTATAAAACCTTGGCCCATAATTTTAGGAAAGTCTGGCTGACAAGGGCTAAAAAATATAAACAGATTGTCTGACTCAAGTAATTACATACAACCATTCAACATTATTCAGACAAAAGCAAAACATTTTCACAGAAATGTGTGACCTCTTGGAACTTACGAGATTTTCCCAAAGGGTGCAAAAGCAGCTCTGATGTCATCAGTTGTGATTTCAGGGCTCAGATCTCCCACAAAAACGTGAAAGTGATCTATATAAAACAACAACAAAAATCTGCATTAGGAAAAAACTTAACCACTATTGATTGAAAAAGAAAATACAGTAGCATTACGTACTGGATGTGTCTTTCTTCTGACTGCTAGGAGTGGTTGCCCAATTTACTTTCACTTCCTGTCAATAAAAATAAATCTGTTTTAGGAATTAATTTTAGTAACAAGATAGGGTATAAAGCTTCATAAAGAACAACCCCAGACCACCCAAATCTTGCTATAATTATGTAATGAACTGATGAAAGAAGACCAACCTTTCCCAAAATCTTCCTTCCGTTCATAGCGGCTAAAGCAGCTGCTGCATCTCTGTGCTCAAGGAACTCCACAAAGCAATATGGGTCATTGCTTGTATGCTGCAAAACAGAAAAGCCAATAGAAGGGTTCACCTTCCTGCTGCTATCGGATTGCTGAGAAGAAAAGCCAGGAAAATGTATTATTGTAACAAAATGGGTTTTGTGTGGAACACTCTTTTTAAATTATTTTGGCTGCAGTTGGATAATTTAAGTAATCATTTTGCAGGCAATTTAATTTCAATGTTAACGCCCGTTTCACACATGTATACGGTACAGGAGCAGCACGCGCTATAGTGCTTTCACATATGCTGCGTTTGCAGAGCGCTACTGATCCGCAGTTTCTGTGTGCCACAAAATCAAAAATGTGTAAGTAATTTTGATTTTAAATACAAACGTTAATTTTGACATTGTTTAAGACATTGAAACAGTATGACAATTATCATCATCATCAACAATAATCATTGTGATTCTTTGTTTTACATGTAGTTCGAGTTGTTGACAGTAGATATAGCTACCGCGCTATATCTGTTGCTAAGAAGGAGAAGGATGAGACGCATTTGGGCTCACTCTGTCTTTTTTTAGGGTAAAAAAAAATCATATATGATGGCATTTTGCAATTTTTGGGACTATAATCATACTTTTTTGTTTTTCTTGACCCTGTAATTTAGTAACTGTAGAACACATTAACTGTAATTATGCGTATATGATGAAATTATTACAGTTTCTTGTCAATCTATGTCTATTTTAATGTGAACAATGCGCTGCCACTTTAATTCAGTGTGGTGCAGCACAGAAAAAATAGACTCGGTGCGTAAACGATCGCTGCACTGCTGTATACGCACCGCAACTGGAACAGATCGACGGACTGCATCCGCGTGCAGTGTAAAAGCTCTAACCTGTTAACATGGGTACGGAAAAAAATACGCACCGCATACGCACTGCAAACGGAGTATGTGTGAAACGGGCGTAATACAGAGGTTGGATTTGGTAAGTGTTTCCACGCACACCCATTTAAACTCAAGAACTGGGCTCAAAATATTTCAGTGAACATTTGACAATGTGTAAATATGAGATGGATGTTTACCTCGGTTATCATCTTACAACTTTTACATGGCCCAATCTGAGTAAATAACTGAAGGATCAAGTTCTCTGTTACATCTCTTGAAAGGTTCCCCACATAGCTGAAAATGCAGATTAAAAATACACTATAATGAAAAAAATCAATAAAATAGTGTTTACAGTCTGGCTCTCATAACATAGCGTGTTTCTCCAATGAGTTATACATCTACTCAGATGTTTCCAAAAAGAAAAGAGAACAACTACAGACATCAATATTAGAGGTCTACTGATAAATCGGTTTACCCAATTAATTGGCACCGATAACAGTAACAGATTTCTGGAAATACCGGTTATCGGCTTCTGAGGTTGTTTAGTTTAATCGCAACACATCATGGCCAATCACAACAATTATAGTTCAAATGCTTATTTGAGAAGCCAAATTGCCATTCAATTGTAAACACACACATAGTATTCCATGAAGAGGAACAACAACACCCTTCAATTTCATGTGTAGGAGAAAACCGATGTTCACCTTGTATATATAAACCAACCAGACCGAAATCTGACAGCCTCTTTGTCTGAATGACCTCAGCACACATATCCCATCATAACTGAACTAGTGAAATCATGTGTTGTTAATGACTGGGTTTAACATCGAATGAAAATCCAGACTTCTAGAACTGACAGCAGGCCCTGAGATTAGATAACAGGCCTTTACTAAACCAGCATAACAATCCACACTAATTTAAACACACGGTTAATTAACCATAAAGTACCATACCCTTATACTCTAATTCTGTTGATACAATTCACTTCAGTTATTTGTACCCTGCGTTTATTTGTTTTCATATACTTAGCGACTAGTTTAGCTTAAGCATGCATGCTACTTCTAAGTGTGCTCCCACGCTATCTTGTCTAACAAAGGTAATAAATAATTATTCCCCGAAACGTTTTCAATCATATGTGTAGGTTATTACGCGCATATAATGTTGACAACTTTGGTACTTTCGGTGCTAGCTATAAGCGTGACAATGTTGTTTAAGATTAAGAGGCTATTCTGAGGGGCTGTGTTTTCAACTACTTACAGGGTTTTTGGATGGCTCTCGTCTTCCATTCTCGGATGCCGGTGGGAGTGTGAGCAAAACTTCTTTTCGGGATCTCAGTTGCGCATTTATTTTTATGATGAACAATACAGGACTGGTGTCACTTTCAGTCTTGTGTAGAAAATGGCGGAACCCAGCGAGTCAGGTAGACGGCCACTGCGCATGCGTCAAGGCATACCGTTTTGGAGAAATTTGTTATGAGTGCACCTAAATGTGAGAGGGGTGGGGCAGGCTTGATAAAAGTCGCCTTGCTGGTGGTGAGTTCAAGTGATGCGTTACAGGTTTTACTTGATATAAGGAGATCTTGGTTTTCATGTGCTTATCTGTTTAATCTTTCATTGATTTTTATTTGGTGACATGAGCGTAAATTTCGGGGGGATGAGGGGAGGTAAGGGGAGGATGATCAATGGAAACATGTAAATGCTTCACGCTGCAAACCCCCCCAGTTTTCAATAAAAATCTACGCCCTTGTTTGGTGACCATTATTTGGCAGAACTCATCTGAATTCTCAGGGAAAAAGTAACTTGCTTTGGCATAAATGTAACATACCATGGTGGATACACACACATAAGTGGTAGGACACATTTATAGAAGCACTGATCCCAGGTGATATTTTAATGGTGATTAGTGTTGTGCTGGTGATTACATCAATGTAAATAATGTAAACGAGGTTACCAATATAATATTTAAATTATTCTCCCTCATTTCATCCCAGATATATATGACTTTCTTTATTCAGCAGAACACAAATGGAGACTTTTAGAATATCTCAGCTCTGTTGGTCTATTCAATGCAAGTCTAGTGGCTAGACATTTAAGCTCCAAAAAGCACATAAAGGCAGTATAAAAGTAATCCATACGACTCCAGTTGTTAAATCCATGTCTTCAGAAGTGATATGATAGGTGTGGGTGAGATACAGATCAATATTTAAGTCCAATTTATTTTACTATAGATTCTCCTCCCTGCCCAGTAAGTGGCGATATGCACAAAGAATGCAAAAAGTCAACAACAAAGATGAAAGGGAAGATTTGTTTTAATAATAAAAAAAGAGGAATTGATCTGTTTTTTCTCATCGCTCTGCCTCATCCATTCATATCAAGTACTTTATTAAGAATAAAATAATACATATTACCAATGTATTAAGCCTATAGGATTATGAATTAAATCAACATCAGTTCATATGTTATGCCATAATATTATGTATAAATAGCACTATAATGCAATATTAAGAACTATATCAAATGTTATAAATAAACAATTTCGGTGATTTTTGATGGCATTTTTTTTTTTTTTTTGCCCACCAAAATGGCTGACCCTGGTTATCTGTGTTTCTAGGATCATGGAAACCTTGGAAACATAAGGAATTTTAAAAATGTGTGTTCAGTCCTGGAGAGGTCATTCAAATCAATACAATCTTAAAAATCATGGAAATGTATTTTTCCTTTACTCTTCTCTCAAATATCACAGTGGTTAGATTTAGCTCTTTGTGTTGTGTAGAGTGAAATTTAAATCATAATAATTTATTTTTATTTTAAACACTAATAAGTAGAATCTTTTAAATATTTGGTAACTGAAATACAAACGGAAATCGTTATGAATAATTAATAAAAATCCTTATCCAGTGACCAGGAAAGACTATGAAAGTCATGGGATTGTCATATGTCAACATGTGTGGGAAGTTCTGGGTTATGCTGAACAAACTACACTGAGTTTATGAGAAATTAGCACTGATCTATATATCTATATCTATATATCTATCTATCTATCTATCTATCTATCTATCTATCTATCTATCTATATATATATATATATATATATATATATATATATATATATATATATATATATATATATATATATATACAGATCAGTGGAAATAAGCCATATCTGAACTATGTAAAACCAAAATGGAAAGAAGATGAATTTTCTTAAAGCCTTGAAATGCAGTCTGTTTGTTAGATTTACACTAGAGTGCAACAAGTGGGCTCGGTCTAATAAACCGAAGGGGGCGGCGATTTAAATGTCCAAGTGGTTCTAGCTCTGTCTGGACGGCCAAGGGGATCATTTTTTGTCACACACGTGGGTATTACAGTTTAACCCCCAGCTAGAACTTTCTCGGAAGTCTTCAGAGGGATCTTGCTGCTTCGAGAAACCCGTCCCCATTTACACTACGTCATCAAACGGATCCTGTAAAGCGTATGTAGGCGCTCGCTGTAATGGCACTACATTCGGTACCGAAGCAATATCAGAGAATGAAAACACTGTCTCCAGTCGAAACGATGTCAACTAACGATGCTTTACCACCCGGGTGGGAGATCAAACTTGACCCGCATACAGGGTGGCCGTTTTTTGTGGATCACAACAATCGCACAACGACATGGAATGATCCGAGGCATGACACAAAAAAGGTAAGACAAGATATTGATTTCGCTTTGGAAGTTGCGTTGCCAAGTCTGATTGGTTGTAATTGTGCCCATTCCTCTATTTTACAACTGGTGTCATATTGATAGGATAGATGTTTTTCTTTGCCTGGCTCGTTTAATGTATTACTTTGGGTTTTTATATTTTACGAGGGTGCTACATCCGAAAAATAAATAGTTGCTGTTGCGTAAGCTACGATCTCACTCATGACATACAGATCTGAGCAGACACTGTCTAGAGAAGCGCAACCACCACGCACTTGATATTAGCTTTAGTTCGTACATAAATCACAGTCACCTCCGCTGAAAAAGCCATCCGAAATATGTTTGTGTCATGATCTCAACTGGAGTGATTGGTGTGTGACGCACTGCAGTCATATGTTATGCCTCCGAGTGTTAGAACGACTCAACAATGTTTATTTAAAGCCTCAAGAATTACGCAGACTGCTCTTGTTCTCGACATCCCTGGAACTGCATAGCACTAACACGTCCCTGAAAGTTTCCCTTACATGGGATTTGAGAAAGATCCACCCACTCACTGATTCTGTCTTTCCCAAATGAATGGGGTTTGAAAGTTGAATTTAAGCACGTAAAATGAAAATGTTACACAGTTTGATTGCATTAGAAGTGTCAAAACCTTTCTTTATGCATGATGTTCTGGACTAGTAGTTCAAATGTGGGGAGAACACAGGGGCTTGCCAGTTGGCATATTTCATTAAACAGATCAACTCTTGTCTGAAGTTAGTGTCACCAAGAATCTGCAGGGAAGACAACAGCCAGGAGATAAACTGGGCACAGCT
This sequence comes from Xyrauchen texanus, assembly GCF_025860055.1. Lineage (NCBI taxonomy): Eukaryota > Metazoa > Chordata > Actinopteri > Cypriniformes > Catostomidae > Xyrauchen > Xyrauchen texanus. The sequence continues at coordinate 19,441,060 of NC_068299.1, read as the reverse complement.
TTTGCGTCTGTTTCGAAAAGAAGAAAGAGTAGAGAGCAGGAGGTCATACACACCTATATACAGCTTAACCGTAGAATTGAATTGATTTTGTAGAACTACACTTAAAATCACAGAATTGGACATTGGAAACATGATGATATATTAGTGAATGTATCTTGTTTGATGTTTATTGTGTCTGAGGATCTCTGATTTACATTGATGAGTAAGGGAGGCCCTCCCCCACACAAAGAATATTTTAAGCCACTGTGTCAACAGCACAGGAGCCCACTGAAAAATGGTAGTGTGTCTGTGACACACACCTTGAGTTAGTCATTGCATTAGAATTGGCAGCATATAAAGGGTAGACCCTGTAAGCCAGTCCAGTCACTTAACAGTTGCTGTGCAAAGATTTTTACCCACTCATGTTGCATGGTTGATCCTGGAATGCATCGTCATTGAGAGAGGGCGGACTGACCTTTGGATGCCAAACAGATGAAGAGAGGAGATGGCCACATTATAGCTGAACTATACATGTCTCCTCTGGATTGAGCTTGTTGTATAATATTGGAACAGTGATTAAAACCCAGAACAAGTAGGTCGTTTTCAACTGCCGATAATAAGATATTTGGATTTACAATGGGTGAAAATCACATATGACTGATTCCTTACAAAAAAAATCTTGTTAATTTCACATGCGACTGAGCTCTTGATTCACTGCAAATGTTCGCCAGAAGTTTGCAGCTCTTCGCTGGTAATGGGGAACCTCCAGCATACCTTTGGCAACAATGGACAATTTGCCGCAAGTTTGCAGCAAAGCTCATTTGCATGTGAAAATTATCAGTGGCGAATTTGCCATGAACTCTTGTTTTTCGTAAGGTTTATGAATGACTAGTTGTAAAAGCCTTCAACTTGATAAGGATGTGAAATAACATGAAAAATGTAGCATGCGTAAAATTCAGTGAATCACGTCATAGAATGTGACATAAGGTCATATGGAGTTACTGTCTAATACAAGAGGGACTTTCCGTTCAAAGTTATTGTATCAATTTAATTGATAACATTGAAAAGATGTCAAGCATTTCAGGATATACAGTATATTGTAGATTGTGCACGGTATTAATGCTCTGTTTGATCACTTCTAATGTTTCACAAGTTTTAAATTGAGGGTTAACTGTGTTTTATAATATTTAACAATCCCAAAATTTTCCTTTTACCAATTGTGTAGTTATTAATTCACAAAATGGCAAACACATCAAGCTTTGCTCAGAAAACTGACTTTGATCTCTTCTATTAGATAAACCATTATCTCTGACTTAGAATATTTTGCCAATGCGGGCCAGTTGGTACGGCTTCTATTTCTTTTTCACTGTGGTGCTACAAAATCAGGAATGTTCGTAACAAATATGGAGGATGATCACATATTACAGTTTTTAGCTTTTTTTTTCTTTCTATGAATTAACAAAATATTATATGAGTATTCCAGGCCCGATTCCAGATCAAAATCTCTGAGGGTGCTTCTGAAAATAGTGGGTGCGCTCTGCATTAAGTGGAGCAATGTTTTTTGTATTCTTTGGGGGCTGGGGGTGGATTGCATCAAAGTGGTAGTTCACTCAAATAATCACTTCATCTGCTTCAAACAGTAGCTATTATTTAATGTCTTTCAAATATTCAGTGCCATGAACTTCGCAAGCTTTGGCAAATCTAATAAAAAATTTCAACTAGTTCTTCAGAGGTGCTCTTTGTAGCAGTCTGGTAACTTAAACAAAACCTGATTAAAACCTGCACACCTGTCTCACAAGAGCTGCCTTAAGCATGCCAGTCAGAATGGATTTTATTGCTATTTTTGTTGCAATATGTATCATACTTGCTGTGAATGCTTTATAAGACTGAGATTAATTTATAGCATTGATCAAATTTAAATCTCCTTGAAACTTCCTTGTCTTAATCGTAATGTTCAGTGTTTTACAAGTATAGTTACTATAACATGTGGGAGAGCAAAATAAATGATCAATCACCTTTTAATTAAACCCTTATCTATAACACATTTTAAAATAATAATTACACATTTAATTACTATTAATATACATGTTATGATAAATGATTGCAATTTCTTACTCCACCACACCAAATAATATGTATTTTCTAAATTCCTGCCTTGTTATTAAAAACTTGAATACATTGATTTTTAATTAGTGATTTTATTAACATATTCTAAGTAATGGTTTATAAATAGACCACTGAAAACCCCATATTTGTCAACCTCTTATCTGACTAGACCATTATCCCACTTAACCCACTGTGTTGTTTCTCTGAATCTCAGAAACATGTTGAATCATTTTTTTATAGCATTCATATAGCATTTTATTTCATCGCCTCTCATTTTCTACCTCTATCTTTTTTGTGTGCCATTTGCGTGCTTAGCACCCTCAAGCACCCCCCGAAGAATGGGGCCTGATATTGATATATGAGTTTGTTTGTTTTTTCTCTCCCCAATTTGGAATGCCCAAAGTGGTCACTACACCACCAGTCCTCGTGGTGGTGTAGTGACTCGCCTCAATACGAATGGCGGAGGACGAATCTCAGTTGACTTCGCGTCTGAGACCGTCAATCCTTGCATCTAATCACGTGACTTATTGAGCGCATTACCACGGAGACCTAGTGCGTGTGGAGGCTTATGTGATGCCTCCGAGTGTTAGAACGCGGCATCCACACACAACTCACCACACACCCCACCGAGAGTGAGAACTACACTATGGTGACCACAAGGAGGTTAACCCAAAGTGACTCTACCCATCCTAGCAACCAGGCCAATTGGTTGCTTTGGAAGCCTGACTGGAGTAATTCTGCACGCCCTGGATTCCAACTTGTGACTCTAGGTGTGGTAGTCAGCGTCTTCACTTGCTGAGCTACCCAGGCCCCTGATATATGAGTTTTAATGATCTAGCTAGTGTAATCATCTATAAGCGATTACAGAACCATTCAGACCGATGGTGGAAAAGAACTCGGTGTCCTTGGTGCATGTTAAAGTACAGTATGGTGCCTATGCTATTTGTTGTGACGTGATTGATAATAGGAGCTCCTTCAATAACTTATCAACCATATATTTTCTTAATTTGTTTTCTCCTGCTAAACAGTTTTGCAAATTGCTACTAAATTCTTGAGCAGAACAAGACCTATGAACTCACCAGATAATTAAAAGTTTACCAATGTTGATAAAACATGTTGAATGGGGTATATAACATATGTATGTAGAACATGTACGTATATGGATGCAATGCAAAGTTAACATGACACGTTTTGAATTTGACTATTTTAGATGGCATTGTAGAAACATCACTTGCATTAAGGTGCTAAATATTTCTTTTCATCGCATGAGGATATGACTAGTTGAACAATCATGAGCAAATATAAGGCTAAATAGAAGTTCTTCGTTAAAACATCTGTTTACTAATTTTATGTTACTGTATGTGTTTTTTTCCTCCCAGATTTTTTCAAATGGCCCCTCATTGTCCTCAGAGTCTCCTCAGGACATGCACAAAACCTTATTTCAAGAGATGAGGCAGCCAACACTACAACAGGGCTACATCCCCATCCCTGTCTCCCATGAAAACACTGAACCCAGACTGCAGCAAAATCCAAGTTTCACCTACATCCATCCAGGAGTGCATCAAAATTTGAGAGCAGATGGCCGAACACCTTCTCCAACCCCATCGGCATACTGTCGGCCTAGATCTCCGGTGCAGGCCCCATCAGAAGCATGTTTGTCCTGCTCACCTGCTTCACATGGACCCGAGGTAAGATCATTATGAATTGGCTTTGTTTTAATACTTTATTGAGTTGACCGTCTCTGTTAGACAATGTATTCATTGCTTAAGGTTCATATCAATTCATGTACTATGTAGGGTTCCCACGGTCATGTCAAATCTGGAAATATCAGGGCATTTTAAAAGTGTGATACTGATCACCAGGCCTGAAAAAAATCCTTTTAAAACTTAAAAGGTAATTGAAAAGTAATGGAAATCCCTAAAGTCAAGATAATTTTATGTTATGCTAAGTTTACTCTAGCAATTACTCTTTGTGTCTCTTTCAATCTCAATAAACTGATATTTCAAAGTACTTATCCAGTAATTGTGATTGCCTGGAAAAGTAATAGAAATACCCTACTGTATCTGATGTATCTGTATCTCTGTGAAATTGTGTGTGAATTTACACTTTTGTTAAATACATATTTGGAAAGGTTTTTGTAATTTGCAAATTCTTAAATATGTAATGAAGCACATACTTCTCCAGCGTTCTGTATGTGAAGACAAAAACAAACAAGAAAATTAAACCTGTTGCTTAACAATTTAATTGTTCCAGTGCTATGCTTTTAAATACATTATTGCTGATTCATGTGATCTTTCTGTTTTTACTGTTGCACTTTACATTGATCAGTCAACCCTTTCCCAAGTATAATGAGTTTTTGAATCTTGCTTTTCAAAATAAGTGTATTGTGCCCACTTCCAAAATCAAGTTCTGTGTTGTATTCTCCTTTGCCTCAGGTTCATCAGCCACAGGGCACACACCAACAAATTAGTGGCCTTCACCAACAGCCCCGACCTAACAATACAGGCCTCCGGGTGGGCTACATTCCCATTCCGGTAATCCATGAAGGTGCAGGAGGAGCCTTACAATTCCAGCCTAGCCAAAGTTCTCATCCCACTCAAGAAAAAATCCCAATCTACCGTGAACAAGTGCCCATTCATATTCATCAGAATCACGCTGCAAGTCCCAACCTCATAAGGGCCCAGTCACCAGTCAGGTTCCAAATCATGGGAGAGAGACCACAGGTAAGTTTGTTAAAGAGCACTCAAAGCTATAATTATTAGGTCTTGATCAACAAATGCTCAAAGTGTGCATCAATAAATATTTTAATAAATTAGAAGCAAAAAAGAATAAAGTAATAGGAATATAAGAATCAAATTGCCATCAACTTGCATCGTGCACTTGCATCCTCAATTCTATAATATTGACTGTAGTCAATATAAAAGTTTTCAGAAGTAATGTTTTATCTTAGACTTGTATCAAATTAAACTAAAGTGAATATGTTAACATTGCCAGAGCCAGCAACATACTGCACACACGGGGATACCACCTAAAGCTGAACAACCCATTGAAGAAACCATCAGAGGGCCTTCCGTACAGATCCCTATACAGAGAGTGAGTGATGTGCCACAGCCCACACATCAGCCAGTATTGCATCAACAACAACAACAACAACCTGCACAAACAACTCAACCAAATGCACAAGAACCTGTGCAGCTGCCACCGCAGGTATCAGAGACATTCAATATTACCTTGCAAGTTCCTCCAGCACCAGAACCACAGGAAACAGCTGCCCCTCAAACACCTCAAGAGGTTTCACCTCCACATGTGCTGCCCGAAGAGACTCTGGAACAAGATCTGTGCCACCCAGGACTGATCAAAGTGCACCAGATATTGGAACGTGTGGAACAAATAGCATATGAGGTTAAATGTTTCAATGGGAAGAAGAATGATAAGCGATACTTGATGCTGGAGGAGATGTTGACCAAAGAACTGCTTACTTTGGATTCTGTAGACCCTGAAGGTCGTGCAGATGTGCGTCAAGCTCGGAGGGATGGCGTTCGAAAAGTTCAGACCATTCTAGAGGAACTGGAGATGTTTGGTGAGCAGTTAAAAGGCGTGGGTGGTGACATTTACCCTGAGGCTAATAACCCAACCCAGAAAGGAGAACCGAGTATGATTAACTTGGCGAACACAGAGAAAGCCAAGGAGATATCATAATTGCAGAAATAGGAGAGGAACACTCATCAAATCCCCATTTTAGTTTTTACTTGTGCAATTATTATGAGTTGCATGCACAAATAATTGAAGTTTTTTGTTGGCAATGATCTAACATCTGATTTTTTTACTGAGTGCAATCATGTGTGCTGTTATGTGATGCTGCTGTTGTTGAATCTCACCATGCCAGTGTCTTGTAGCACAGACATAATGATGACAAGTTTAATTCAAAGACATACATGATGAAGAGGCCTTGAACCAGATGAAAGTATTTTAACCTCCAAAATGTATCTTTTGTAACATGTAGAATAAATGACAAAATGCTTTTGATTATTTCTTAACAACATATGGTGTTTTTGAAGTAGTGGGCTATCAACGTGAAAAAACATTTGATTATAAACATTTTCACGCGTTGGTTAAGAGAAAGGACATTAATCTTACATGAGTCCATAAAGGCTCTCATTTTGATTTTGGAATATGAAGGTATTCTGTTTTATATAAAAATGTCTATTCTTGACACTGACATTTAAAAATCATACAATACATACACAGTGAGCTGATACTGACAGAATTGCCTGTGATGGTCTGAACGCTTGTCAGTATTGGTATTTGTTGAATGACATTATTACAAATAATGCTATATTTCTATTCTATTTTTCTGTGCCAAAATCAACATTTCCAATAGGAATGATGTTCCACGTCTCCATAAATATGTATACTCTAAAAGAAAATAAATTACACTCACAGAATTATCATTGTATGTGGTGGCCTTATGGTTAAGAACTTGGTTTTGTTAAAGCAGTGAGATTCCAAGGACAGTCCAAAGTAGGGCTGATTCATGAACTGGTACTGAAATAACAATCCTGATCAGTCACCACTGTTCCCTTGTGCAAAGCAACTTAACCTGCTTCAGGGAGACTAGCAATTAGTGTACTAAAAGTTAATTTGTGTAACGTGTCAGCCAAATTCAGTTTAATATTTAAAACAGAGCACTGTCTGTCTCACATGACTGTTGTGAGGCTTTTGTTTTTTATCTTGATGACCGTTACTGGCGCTGATGTTGTACTTCAAAGCAATCAGAACCGGTTGCAGAGTCTGTTTTGGTAAATATGCAATGTTCAGTGTTTCTAGCTTGATTATTTGCAGTTTGTTCAAATATAGGCATAATTCGGTCACATAAGCATGACTGCAAATAAAATACAATAAAGCATTGTGCTGACAGTTGCATGATTTCTAATTTACCACAGTTAAAAAAGGAACACATAGGATAATTCCAGTATTCAACATACAGTGGCATTGTCCACTTACTCTGCAAAATAATCGTTCATACACATTGGAAAGTAAAGAATTTTAAAATTTGATATATTACCCTGGATTTGTACATTTTTAATTGATTTCTCAAAAGGAAAATTCTATAATGAAAACAATGTTTCATTTATCGTGAGAGCAATCTCTGTAAAAATATATGTTTTTTAAATCTCTTAAAAATGCTTAAACTGGAAATGTCATGGAAAGGTGTGGAAACACTGAAAGTATAAATAATAATAATAAAATTAGTATTATTATATAGTATTTACAGTGATATAGGCCAGGATCACTGTAGTATCATGCACTTTAAGGCTGGACCTTGGCAGCAAAAATGTATCTAATTAATAAAGAATAATATAATCTCACCTAGCTTCTGTAAGCAAATAAATGATTTATTTTCAATATTTAACGAGACAGAGAAAGAGAGAGATTCCTATCCAGCATGTTCAAAAAAGAAAGGTCTAGCTAGGTGATATGTCACGTCTACATTATATGTGTGAATTCATCATTTTAACTTATTTAGACCCACAGAGACAGGGTATAGATGGATTGATTTTTGATAAAAAGCCTAATATAAACTTTTGCCAACAAGCATTGAAACATAGCATTAGCAAAATTATATTTGAAACAACCCATCAATGATGGAAATTAGGCAATACAAATGCAACATAAATATATAAATATGATGTAAACTCAAAAATACCGATAACACTGGATTAAAGAGCAAGCAGGCTAGTTCAAAAACATGTGCAACTCCAGCAGATGAACTAGGATCTTCAGCGTGACGGAGGAGGTCACGTGTGTTTATAACTGGAGGAAATTGTTTCAGTCGCTTGCTGAGCTGCTCCCCTCAGTGGAAATTATTAGACTGGTCGGCACATTTACCAACCAGTTTAACATCACCAGCGTTTAAATGCGCCGAGGACTCATTTTCGATGATCGGCCAGTACTTGACATAGCGACAAGATGCGGAGTTTTATCAGATTATTATAAACCTTCACTCACGCACAGAGCTAGCAGGTTAGCTGGTTCAAAGCACCAGGCTGCTGGCATTTACAGGGACTGCCAGTAGGACGTCAAGGAAGCCGCTTCATCATTTCCTCGTTACTCGGATCGGGAACAAATCCAACTGTCTGGTTTCTGGACGCGCTCATGTTTTGGCATTTTGGCGAGCATGGAGCTGTTTCAAGCTAAAGATCATTATATTCTCCAGAGCGGAGATAACGCGTTGTGGTGCAGCAGGAAGGACGGATCTTTGATCGTGAGACCGGGTAATGGTTATATTTCAACTTACATGTGTCAGGGGCCGTTCATAAAGATAGACGCTGCGCCACGAATAGAACTGAAGGCAGGTTTCTCGAGAAGCGTTCTTAACAGTTTAACTTGACACTGCCTCATAAAAGCTCAAATGCAACGGCCAAAGAAAGTTTTGTTGTTGTTGTTATTGTTTTACGCAAGAACGAGTTTTTATGTGAACGGCCCCTTACAGTGTTACATTTTCATGGGCTACATTGTTGTCATTCCTCGCGCACAGTTCCAGGACACGACACACAGCTTCAAAATAGAGGCAGAAAGGTGTGATTTGTACTCCTGACAGGAGGAGGCGGATCTCTGAAAACCCTTTAGTTATAGATGTTAAATAGCTTGATGTGTCTGAATTCTCTTTCTCATCTATTTAGCAAGGCTGTTGTCTGAAAGATGCCCAAACATGTATCAGTTTGCTGTTTTCACTGCCCTACTTTCAGCTGTGCGTGAATGACACGGGTGAAAGTGGATAGCTCCGATGATGTTTTGGCTAAATGTCGTCTCATAAATCCCGTTTCATACTAGTTCTAACACCCAATGCTTGGAATATAAAGATAGGTACATTTTGGTCAATGGCGTTTTGATATCAGCTGGGAATTCTCGTTATTTGGTCATTTCTGGTTTATGTTTTGACGTCCCATTTCTGTTAATAACAATAAGGATGATGATGATAATTATAACAACAATAATAATAATAATAATAATAATAATAAGAAATATTGCTGTCATGTGAAAAAGGCTGAAAACAGGCTATGATCAAATATTATGACTTCAATTGTTATAAAATATGAAACATGTCTGACTGGACAGAAACATCTGTATATCAGTGTCAGAAATTAAGTTTTACATTAAGGTACAATATTTTCCTTCTGGGTTTGATTTTTAAGGGGCATTTTTTTACGTTTTATGAGAGCTTTTTTTTCTAACCATTTAAAACATAAGCTGTGTCTCATCCATTTATGTCAAATACATCAATTGAATTAATACAAATGTATTACCTCTTCAAATTCTAGCAACATCAAATCATAATTAATGCTGTATAAACAGTACTGCATAAAGTCTATTATTTTTCTAATATTTTTTTACAAAACATTTGTCTTAAAGGGGTCATATAATGCCGTTTTTGTACAAGTTAATATGAATCTTTAGGGTCTAAATGAAAACTTTGTAATATACTTTTATTAAAAATTCTCATTAGTATTTTAAGAAAACACTCATTTTACCTGCTCAAAAACAGCTCTGCTTTCAGCACGCCGTTTCAGTGCATATGACTTTAAATGATAATGAGCTTTGGTCACCCGCCCCTCCGTACACAGTTTTTAATAACACAATAACCATAACGCGTTGTTCATTATAAGCGTGGGATTATGAATTATATTGAGAACGTCGTAGCGTTATGGAAAACATGCCGTAATGTACCCTGAGTGTAAACATTAGCCACATTCATTGTGAAGCGTGCAAGCGATTTGCAAAGATTAATATAAAGGTTAATAAAACGTTACACTTACTTCTTCTGGAGGTGCAGAGGGAATATAAATAGTTGGTACCGAATCTTTTTTCAGCAGCAGCTTCTTATCAAAACCAGCTTTATACTGACCCTCGTTTATAAAGCAGTCTGGTGAAAAATGATTCGCGCAAACATGAACGCATTGACGTTGCTCGTGGGGAATATTCCCATCGTAAACAAAACTCAGCCACTGCGTCTTCAGCGGTTCAGATTTAGGAACATGAAAATGACTGCTGTGTTCGTTATTACGCCGAAGAACAGAACACCACAATCGCTTAGAGCCATTCTGCTCCAGTGTATCAACAATGATGACGGACTATGATTGACAGCTCGCTCACGAGCGAGGGCGGGTCTGTGTTGAAACACTGCTGTCAATCAACAATCCTGGGAGGGGCGTCCGACCGTGTGACGTCACACGGTCGAACGGCTCGATTTGAGGCAGGGGAAAATAAAGGAGATTAAAACAAAAACACTGGATGGATTTTTATCATAGTAGGATGGTTGTGTACAGGCACAGCCAACACACATTTCAGTACAATCAACTTGAAAAAGTGCATGTACCATTATATGACCCCTTTAAAATGGCTATTTTATACACTCTGCGATTAGTATATCGCTAGGAAATATTCATTTTAGATTTCAACATTCAGTTTGCTAATATAATTGAAAATAAGAAGTACAAGTTGCCCTATAATCGATTGTATGGCTCCCACAGAGCCCGGATCTCAACATGATTGAGTCAGTCTGGGATTACATAAAGAGACAGAAGCAGTTGAGACAGCCGAAATAGATAGAAGAACTGTGGTAAGTTCTCCAAGAAGCTTGGAACATCCAATCTACCAACAACCAAGAAAAACTGTGTCCAGGTGTACCCAGGAGAATTGGAGCTGTTTTTAAGGCAAAGGCTGTCACACCAAATATTGAATTAGCTTTTTATTTACTAGAATTTTAATGATGTTAATTGATAAATAAAAATTTATGTCATTATTTTTTAAACATCCTCACTATCAACATTTTTCACTAGTTACTAAAACATTTGCACAGTACTGTATAAATATACAGTATAATGTACTGTATTAAAGTATTAAATATTCATCACATCAACACTTACCAGTGAGTTGGTGATATTTATCAACTAAATATGCTAATTCCCTTTCACTTCTCACAAAAGATCAGTAAAATGGTGATGGTTAAAGTCAGGGGTCAGCCATGTGACTGTGCTTCTAGAGAAAGTGTTAGGTGTATTAGGTCAGTGCACAGCAGTAGATGGCCAGTGGTATAAGCTTCTCTGTTTTCTGCACTGGCACTCAACCAACAAGACACACTCTAACTTTAGGCCATGTTGGCATCTCTCACATGAATGCATATATGCTTTACTTGTGCCTTTAACCTGAAATGTATTTCTGTTATATAAAAATTCTGAAATGTGTCACTCAGATATGTTTTTTGTAGACATTTACCTTTTGGTAAAGATACATGGCAGGCTTTTCACCACAAACAGCACCAATGCCTTTCTTATGTAGTAACACATTACACTTTTGTTCTACCACACATTTGAATGTCTACCGATCCACACCTGAGCCTGCCCTTTTGTCACTTTATGGACAGCTAGACTATCTCTCCTATCAGATAATATTTCCTGTGAAACTTTTAATGAGGTCTAGCTGTTTTTTTATTTTTTTTATCATGTGTGTGCAGCCAGGCTGATCGGGTTTAGGTTGCACCGCTGTTCCATTATTAACTGGAAAAGGGTTTCCACTGTAAGCATGATGCATAGATACAGTTATGCTTAATGCCTCACTTGGCCTCATGTCAGGGTGAGGTTATATTACTGTAGTACTTAATAGTTTGTTTATAATTCAGAGTCAATGTAGTATGTCACATGAACAGATCAGAATTTCAAATGAAAGGTTAGCCACATCACTCTTCCATTTAGACTTTCATATCAATAGATCACATTGAAATAATTCATTGGCTGTATCCTATATAATTGAGTCTCAAAAATGGGGCCCAGGTCACTATAACGATTGCTAGGATAAAACAATACTGCATGCAAATAATAATATGCAAATAACCATATAGTTCTCTAAAGTTAAGATTGCAAAATAACAGGCTTATCAACTTTTAAAAGGGAGGAGAAATGTTTTCCATAAAATTCTAAATAATTTATTTTTGAAATTCATGTTACTTGGTAATATGGCTAATACTAATAAAAAATTTGGCCAGTTTATTGTCATTTTCAAAGTGTTAGGCTGGTAAATCACACTTCTGCTGTTTATGCATTTACAAAATTGTCAGTTTTCCATGTTAATGATTATCCATATTGTTGTGCTTATCTGTGCAGTGTGTAATGGTAATTGTAATACATTGTACATGTATATACAAGTTTTTTGGTTTTTTATGCATATAAGCAGTTTTGGTACTGTGTTGGGTAATGGTTGGCACCTGATGTTATGTGTAGTGACAAAAGTCTTAGTTTATTTTTTGTATTTTTACAAATCAGATTTGGGCTCTTACTGGGTTTTCTTAGTGAGGAAGTAAAAGTTTAAATTTCTCATGTCAAACAACTGCCCTTTGTCATTAATGGACTCCTGCTTGTCATTCAGCAAATTTTCTTTATCTAAAACCATAAATTGCATGGACGGACCTCTTGAGCTTTGGCTCAAGATCACAATGTACAGGATTGTGCAAGATTTTGGTCATAGTACATGGGATTTAACTATCCCTACCTGGACTCAAACCTGTATCCTTTAAGTTTGCAGGTCCAGATTCTTAAGAATTGGATTATCACCTCATCTGGTGTCGGTATTGTTTGAATCGTCATCTACAAATCAAAAGCCCTATTACTCTTTATTAGGAATTGAAATAAAAATGATGTTGATGACTCTTTAGTTAAAATGTGATGTTTCTTTTCATCCTTTGCTTAGCAACTGATCTGCTGCTGGCCTGGAACCCTGTCTGTTTGGGGCTTGTGGAGGGTGTTATTGGAAAAATACAGCTTCATGCTGGTAAGTCACTGGTATAATAATGAATAAAGGATGAGAGTTAGTTTTTAATTGATTGTAATGATCCTAATAAATTCAGTGGCTCTTGGACTAAAATAGGCTTTTAAACAAATCTCACTGTCTCTGATATCCCATTTAAAAGCTAATTTAATAGAAGATGTGATTGTTCCCATATCTGCCTTAATTGAGTTTGAAGAAGGAAGCAACTGGGTACCAGAGACTCGTAATGATTAACATAATGAAAGGCAGCTCCAGCACCAGAAATTCCAGTTTAATTGGGTTTACTGTTATTTTGTAACTGCTTAATGACTTGCAGTGCTTTGTTGTCCAGTTCCAGTTATCACCAGACAAAACATCTGAACTTCATAGCATTTCAAAGACTGCATAGCATATAAATGTATCTAATATACTAACCAACAGAGAGAAATACTGCAGGCAGAGGTGTGGCGGGCAATAATGCCCAGCTGGTTTTGAAAACAACCTGTGCACCTGATTGGATAGGAGAGTGTATTTTAACATAAAAAAAAATGACACATCACCTTTAAAATAGTCCTAAAAAAGATGCTGTTCTCTTCTATACCTTTACAGAAAAGAACTGCGATGTAACCATTGTACAGTAATTATATCAGATGGTGATTCTATGGTATTTGATATATACTGTACCATGACACAGAATGATGTATTTATAGGATTCACTATAATACATTTTCAAAGAAGAAGAAAAAACAAAAAGCATGGAAATACCATTGTACTTTTAAGTAAAAGTATTATACCAGAGACGGTTGAAGGGTCAGTATTTCCTTGTCAATATACTGTATACTGGGCTATTTCTGTAAATAAATACCTTTCTTAATGGGTAAAAATTATGAAAAGGTCTTGATGAATTGTTTGCATGAAACGAAAATGATGGCATACACCACATTTTCATTTCATCATTCAATGGCTCATTTAGGAAGTGAGCCTCTGTGCTTTGTTAACAGGTTGACTTTATTTGTATCAGTGTGAGCGTTGGTCTCTCTTCCTTTTTTAATGTTAGAATAGCAATACTTCTAGTAAGCATTTAATGCTGACATCGCTATGTAATGTATATAGTAAAATAATTGGTTGGCTTTTCATGCTTGACTTCTCTGTTTTTCTTATGCACATTCAGGGAAGGACTACACAGATAAATGAGCCATATCATGACTCTGTAGCTATCTACTGTACATAACTTATGTTGTAACAGAATCCAGTGGGCAAACCTGATATTTCCTTGCAACGTTCGTACAAAGAGCTCAGGCTGTTCTCATTAAATTTAAGAACCAAACATTTGAGAGTTGCCTACTACTGTGAGAGCTTTCATCTATTGATTTTGTTTGAGCCGTTAGTGAAAGTATGACTGCACTGCACCTCAATTTAAATGTCTGTGAAGTCATTGTTATGAGAATATTTGCCATCAGAATGAATCATCAGCTTGGACTTCCTTGCCGATTAGAGCAGGAAAATATGCTGTCATAGCCTTAGGTGTGTCTGGACTGGAACTCTGCACTCATAACAAATTTCTTTCCTCCCCTTTTGTGCAGATCTTCCTCTGGGCCTGATTCTGATTCGCCAGAAAGCACTGGTGGGCCTGTTGCCAGGAGACCACAAAGTGTTCAAGATCACCAAGATAGTAGTCATTCCACTCTCAGAGGATGAACCACAGGATCTGGAATTAGAGGTGAATGATACTCACTAGGGGTAATAGCTTTCATGCATTATGAAATAAAGCCAATGGAAAAAGTCTAATTGTGCAAAACTCATCCATGCTGGATTTGATTTAACTATATTGCAATTTGGGCCACAGCAATATACTGTAGCTAAAAAAAATTATGTCTTCTTATATCTTTATATAAAGTTGAGTGGTAATTTTTATTTGTTTAGTGCTTTTCACAACACATTGTTTCATAGCAGCTTTACAGAAAATAATGCTTTAACAGAAAATGAAACTGTAAAATCTGTAATATCTTAAGAGTCATCATTGTGCAATTTGATAAAAATGTGATTGTATTAAAATAGTTCATTAAATAAATAAGTAAATAATAGTTGTATTTAGAACCACAGTGAGCAAGCCGAAGTCGACTGTGGCAAGGAACACAAAACTCCATAAGATGTTGTTTAATGGAGAAAAATAACCTTGGGGGCAGAGTAGCTAAAAATTGTACTCAAGTAAAAGTACAATTACTTGGAAAAAAAAATGACTCCAGTAGAAGTAAAAGTATTATTTTAATAATTACTTGAGTAAGAGTAAAAAAAAGTATCCAATTAAAATAATACTTTAGTAGCTAGTACTTCCATATGTAAAATAATGGATGTTTAGTCCCCAATATTCCATGACATAATGCACATTTTACATATATTACAGAATAATACAAATAATAATAATAATAATAACTATTATTATTATTATCATTCTTATTGGAAATTATTTAATCATTCACCCTCATGTTGTTTTCAGTATAGAAAGAATTTAGTTCATCAGTTCTTTACAGGGTAAACTGCACCATATCTCTGTATTTGGTAGCATGTTAGGCTTATTTAAGTTCAGAGTTTGTTCTCTGTTGTCCATGAGAAAAGTACGGCACGTAGTCAAACGCAATAGTTGCTGTGCCGTGTCTTGGTATAAAATGAAGGCATTGCATGATGAAAGAAAGTGCTTGCTTCGAGCGCTTGCTGCTGCTGCAGTGGTGGACTTGACTCGAGTGACAGAGCGCAGCTCCAAAGCTCTGCTGTTGTAAAAATCTGTTAAAACATCTTTCAATAAATTATGCATTTATTAACACTTACTGTATTTAATTAAAACCAGTAATGTAATGACAGGAACATCACCCATTGTAATGAGGTAAAAGTAAAAAAAACTTTAGTTTATTCTAGTTTATTATAATTCGAAATTAACTTGAGTAAAAGTATCCACTATTAACCCTACTCTTAGAAGTACATTTTCACAAAAAATGTACTCAAGTAAGTGTAATGGAGTAAATGTAGTGCGTTATTACCCACCTCTGCTTGGGGGAAACAAGGCTCACTGTGGGGGCCAGTTCCCTTCTGGCTAAACAGCATGAATATAATGGCAATATATTCTTGGGGTAAAAGGCTCTCTAGCCTGGGGTAAAAGGCCCACCAGAGATGTTATATTGATATAGTGTAGATACCAGAGGCTTGTACCATGAAGCCAGTTTCGGTGGATAGCCAGGTAAGTTTTAGTTTAGTTTGCCTCAACCCCATGTTTTATATACCAAAGTTGAAAGTATGAAAGTTGATCAGCTTTATAGCAATTAACGCTACATGGCTAACCTGCTCCATAGCAGGTTTCTTTCTGGATTACAGATCACTAATAGATGCTGAACCAATCAGCTGTGAATTAAATGGCATCGCAGATGCAATCAAGTCACTCCCCCGTATCTCTTATAGCATGCTTTACAAATAAAATTTTAGAAATCCACAAAAATCAGCTCTTCATGATAAATGATTTATTTGAGAATCTAAATGTAGATTTTCAACAGATGGTGTTGTATTTTATTAAAAATGTAATTGCTTTGAGGGGCCTGGGTAGCTCAGCGAGTAAAGACGCTGACTACCACCCCTGGAGTCGCTAGTTCGAAACCAGGGCGTGATGAGTGACTCCAGCCAGGTCTCCTAAGCAACCAAATTGGCCCGGTTGCTAGGGAGGGTAGAGTCACATGTGGTAACCTATTCATGATCAGTATAATGTGTGGTTCTCGCTCTGGATAGGACACGTGGTAAGTTATGTGTGGATGCTGCGGAGAATAGCGTGGGCCTCCACACACACTACGTCTCCGCAGTAACAAGCCACATGATAAGATGCGTGGATTGACGGTCTCAGATGCAGAGGCAACTCAGATTCGTCCTCTGCCACCTGGATTGAGGATTTTTATTTCAAATAAAGTGAATCATAAAAAAACTAATTTAAGGCATCACCTCCTTTTTAAAAAAATAAAAAATAAATGAGATAGGACATTATACCTAATATTCAAAATAATTTTGTTCAAAAATCAAGAATCTCAAGGAAACAATATCTACATTTATTAATAATTTTTTTTTAATAATCCCATTTATGTTCACATTCCAGACTTTTATTATTAATTTTAAATGTTATTTTCTCCATTTGGTATATTTCCTAAACTGTTTCTCTCCATCTGTGAAACTGTGGGGGTTCTGGTTTAAGCCAATTTCTTTCAAAGCTGCTATTCAGATTACCCTAAATATATTTTGTTCAGTTTTATTTATTTATTATCCCCTTTTCTCCCAATTTGGAATGCCCAATTCCCACTACTTAGTAGGTCCTCGTGGTGGCGCAGTTACTCATCTCAATCCGGGTGGCGGATTACAAGTGTCAGTTGCCTCCGCTTCTGAAACGTCAATCTGCGCATCTTATCACGTGGCTCGTCGTTCTTGATACCACAGAGACTCCGCGTGTGGGGACTCATGCTACTCTCTGCGATCAATGCACAACTTACCACGTGCCCCATTGAGAGCGAGAACCACTAATCGCGACCACGAGATGGTTACCTCATGTGACTCTACCCTCCATAGCAACCGGCCAATTTGGTTGCTTAGGAGACCTGGCTGGAGTCACGCAGCACACTCTGGATTCAAACTCAACTCCAGGGGTGGTAGTCAGGTTTTCTGGATGTATTTCTATTGTGCGGTTAAATATTAAATTAACCTGTCTAATCACGTCATTTCAATAAGTTGTCAATTTAGAGCACTCATATAGAATTTGACTATAATGAGCCTTTTTTTTCTCCACAATTTCTCTAGCAATCCCTTTTTACCATATTATTGTATTTACTTTGAATAGCAGGTGTTATAACAATTTCATTTGTATCTTCCAAGCATATTCCATCCAACACTGGATTGAGTAGTATGGAATGAATAATATGATATTCCTCCCAGTCTGGCTGATTCATTTGTATTTTTAATTCATCCTCCCACCTACATATAATCTCAAAGACCAATTTTAGGTTTCCTATTATCCCATATATATTTACAAAGTAGCTTATTCCATTGTCTAAAAACACTTTTGATGTACAAACTGGTAGATTTTGAACAAGGAAAATAAACTTAGGGAGAATATACATCTTAATTCTCTCTATTTGTAAACATTAGTAGCCTATATTTATTTGTAATAGTTTTCAATTCAAATATATAAAAGCTTTTATATTGTAAATAAATGTAAGCTTTTAAAATGAATGAGCCTGTGTGATCTTGTTGTGGGCCTAGATGAATTCAATTACGCACTGATATGCCAGTTGTTTTATATTCATATTATCACATTAAGAATTTGTTTGCAGCAGTAATCGATCGCTCATAGTTTCTTCTCGCTGTTTCTTCTTGTTGTGTAAATGTATTTAATTGCTCATACATTAACAGTTACCCCTTGTACTGTGTAAAT
Source organism: Xyrauchen texanus (assembly GCF_025860055.1). NCBI lineage: Eukaryota > Metazoa > Chordata > Actinopteri > Cypriniformes > Catostomidae > Xyrauchen > Xyrauchen texanus. The sequence continues at coordinate 19,422,720 of NC_068299.1, read as the reverse complement.
CATGTGTTTTAAGGCTTCATGATTTCATGCTGTAATCTTGAGCAGTGTAAATGCATTTACATTTTTTATATTTTTAAAACAATGTCTTGTGCATAGTTTAAATGAATTTAAATTCTTATTTTCATAACCATCCGCTTTCAGCAAAGAGGTAAATCCCACTGAAAAGTGAATCACGTTCTCTCACACAATTGGTTGTGCACTGCAAATGTCACTCATTCATGTGCACGAGTGTGCAATCAAATTTTAAAGTCAGGATCAAAGCCTGAGTTGACAGAGAAAGTTGATGAGCTGCATAATGGTACCGATCAAGCATGATTGGATTGGTTTTAATTTGTCAACCTGAAACCCTGAGTTCGTTCAGCGACCTTCATGGTACAGGCCTCAGGGTAATAGTTATAGGGCACAATTTGTCAACTAATGCAAATAATTGAGACCGCAAGATGCTTTTTTTGAGGAACAAATTAAGATATATGCTTAACAAAAGTCAACCATTTCTTGAATCATTTGGTATTTTATTACATCTTAATTATTCTATAAGCAAACTAATCGCTATTATGATTGGATGAGTCAATGTGAGCCCACTTTGAACATTCTTCATAACAAATCTATTCCCCTTCTCAAGAAAAACAATGTGTTTAATAGGGGTCTTTAGCCCCTGCAACAGGGGGTCTTTTTTTACCCTAAATACTACTTTCACTTATTGGACAGTTATTGAAAAACATTTGATTTAATGACCTTAAACAAAATCAAAAACGATGTCTTGCTCTAACATCTACAGTTATTTCTTGTCATTATTCATTCAATCCTCATAGAATTTACTGGACAGTTTTCCCAAATTCCCACTTCTTAGTGTGCCCAGTTAGCACCTAGACCCATGGCAACACATTAGATATTTTAGTCCTCTTGTGTAGTGAATGGTTTACATAATTAGTGGAAGAGTAGTGGTGTGTGTTTCTAAGGGGTTCCACAAGAAGCATGATGTTTCATAGGAGTCAGTCTCTCAGGAGAGCCTCTTGGATTGAAAGGAAAAGTTTAACCATGTAAGTGAAACAGTCTGAGTCTTTCAGAGGTACTGTAATCCATTCTCCTAGAGTGCAATCTCTCCTTCAGTTTTATGTCACGGAATAATTGCCCTGGTATTACTTGGATAGCAGGCAGCCTTCCTGGGTAGTTTGACTCTAGTTGTTATTTCTGTTTTATAGGCACACAAATCTGCACTGGCATCAACAGGCCAGTTTATGTATGCATCTTGGCACCCTTTTGGTTTTAATTAGAGTAATTACTTTACAGCATTGTCTGATGTCCTTTAACCAGAGAAGCAGTTTGTTAGGAGAATTACATTTTTTACATATGTCTCTCCTACAGTTCCAGGAAAAAGAATGTAAACCCTTTACTGTGGATTTCTGCATTCATTTGTCATAAAATTTGATCTGATCTTAAAGTAAGTTATAGCAGTAGACAAACAATGACATTGCACTTTTCTCCCAGCACTGTAAATGTTTACACGGTGTGTTCAACTGAAGAATGTATCAGTGTTTGTGTGTTTAAGCAGACTGTGTTTGTCTAGCATTGTGACTTTATTCAAGATCAGATCAAACTGTATGATACATTTATGCAGAAATACATGATACATTCCTAAAACAGTTTTTAATGATAGACCTTTTTTTAGCTTTGTCACTGATGATTACAAATCATTCTGTTAGCAACACAATCTATTGTGTTTGCAAATAAACCTTTCCCTCTACAATTGAAATAGTCTATTTGCTAAACGATTCCTCTCGTTCTCTTTCAGCTTTGTAAAAAACATCATTTTGGAATCAACAAACCCGAGAAAATCACCCAGTCACCGGATGAATCAAAGTTCCTGCTGAAGACACTGAGTCAGATCAAATCTAATGTTGCAGTGCCCATCAAGAAAAAGGTTGATGATTGAGTAATGATCATTTCAATCCTTCAAAATGTACTTGGCAGATCTCTTTCATTTCAATTTGTTTGTTCACTCTCATCCAGTAATCCCCTGCCTTTCAGGTGAAAGAGAATAAAGAGAAGGAGCGTCTAGAGAGGCGGCTGCTTGATGAACTCTATAAGATATTCATGGACTCTGATTCATTTTACTACAGTCTGACCTATGACCTTACCAATACAGTCCAGCGACAGGGAGCATTAGGCGATTCAGATTTACCCCTTTGGAAAAAGGTGAGACCCTCCAAGTTGAGTTGTTGTTTTGAAGTGCTATATAAGTAAATATAGAAAAAAAATGTAAGTATTTTACTATATAAAAAAAAAAGTTAGTAAAATATTAAAAAGCAATTTGTTTAGCTTTTTAATTTTTTAGTTCTTTCTTTGGGGGTTGCCTCTCTAGATTTTCCTTATGTCTGCTGGTCAACTGAAGAGAGAGCATATTGCACACCATAAATGTCAAAGTGCCCCTCCCTATATATATATATATATATATATATATATATATATATATATATATATATATATATATATATATATATACACATATATCCTTTTTTTTTGTATTTTTTTTGCAGTGGCACTGTATGTGAGAGATAATGTTGCTAACTTGAGCCACAAATTCAAGATAGATGTATAGATACGTTTCACTTCCCCTTTCTTTAAAAATAAATGTTTTTATCTAGTGTTTTAAACAGTAAGATGTGTGCAGATTTCAAATGAGCTATTTCTTCAGACATAATTAATGCAAAACATTGAGATTGGCCTCAATCGTTTCCTGTCTCTATATGCTTGTCTTTCTAGGCAAACAGTCCATCAATAATGTTAGAAAAATAAAGGAATATTAGGAAACTCACAGAGCATTTATCCCCATGTGTTTTGTAGGTGGATGATAGATTCTTCTGGAACAAACACATGATCAAAGACCTCATCAACTTGAAGGTTTAAAACCGTTATCTGGATTTTAAATAGTTCATTTTTAAAAATGTAAACCAGCCCTGCATGTTAATGAAATAAGATGTCCTGTTTTGTAGGTGCCTCAGGTGGACTTTTGGGTGATTCCTATCATTCAAGGCTTTGTGCAGGTGGAGGAGATGGTGGTGAACTACAACGAGAGCTCTGATGAAGAGAAGAGCAGCCCGGATACACCTCTGCAGGAACCCACCTGTGTGGATGATATTCACCCACGTTTTACCGTGGCCCTTATCTCCAGACGAAGCCGCCATCGTGCAGGTACAGTACAGAAAACACAGTGGTTCTTGTACTTTTCACATCAAGTACCACCTCTGATCAATTCAGAATATCAAAGTACAACATAGTCCCAACAAAGTACACTCTGAATTTTTGTTTTATTTGCTTTCAGTGCAAACTTAAGGACTGTGAGTATCATGCACATAATGCCATATTTTGATTTAACATGTTGTTCCTGTATTTAAAGGGATAGTTACAAATTTACATTTACTCACCCTCATGCCATCCCAGATGTGTATGACCTTTTTCTTCTTCAGAACACTTTTTAAGGAGATTATCTCAGCCCTGTAGGTCTATACAATGCAATAGAATGGTTACCAAAACTTTGAAGCTCCAAAAAGCACATAAACATTTTTTAATTCTTCTTGTGTTTTTGGTGATTCGTATTCTTCAAGCATATTGCTCCCTACTGGGGAGGGAGAAGAATTTCAAGCAAAAAAGGACATAAATATCGATCTGTTTCTCACCCACACCCATCATATCACTTCTGAAGATATGGATTAAAACACTGGAGTCGTGTAGATTACTTTTATGCTGCCTTTTATGTGCTCATTAGATTGTCAGCATTTTGGCACACATTCACTTGCATTGTATGTACAAACTGAGCTGAGATATTCTTCAAAAAATCATAATTTGTGTTCTGCAAAAGAAAGAAAGTTGAACACATCTGGGATGGCATGAAGGTGAGTAAATGATGTGAGAATTTTCATTTTTGGGCGAACTAATCCTTTAAAGCTTGCCTTCATGAAATTGCCTTTTGAGGTCCTATAGAATAATACTGTATTTGCCTTTCATATCAATCACCTCTTAAAAGTAACGCACAAAGCTATATTAAACTTGTAAATAAATAAAAAATATACAAATAAAAATATTAAATAAATAAAATATCTAGTCATGCTACATACAACCTAGTGGGCTCTCCACAAACTACAGTTTGAGAAACACATTGACATAAGAGAATAAAGTAAATATAATCTACCCAATGTGCAATCAAAAGGATCCGTTCTTATGGTAATATTGTCATTTACTTTCCAATAAAGGAATGCGCTACAAGCGAAGAGGAGTGGACACAGATGGACATGTGGCCAACTATGTGGAGACCGAGCAGCTAATTCATGTGCATAGCCACACGCTGTCCTTTGTACAGACACGAGGCTCCGTCCCTGTGTTTTGGAGCCAAGCTGGATACCGCTACAACCCCAGACCTCGGATAGAGAAAGGTGGGGCCTATCTGTGTAATCCATTCTCTCACTAAGAAAGATTTGATACCTAACTCATAGCTCAGTCTAGTGCTTCTGTTTATTGCAAAGCTATCACTTTGATGCATCAGTGTAGTTATTGTTTGGAAACATTTTATCCTGTGAATGGCGTCAGGTGTGGAGCAGGTGTACTTTCATGGCTTCTTGGTTGAACATAGTACTCTGAGAGATTGTTTTTGATTCAGTTGTGAAAAATCAGCTCTTTACTGTGAATTCAAAGTTGTGATCGATCTACAGCACTGTTTCCTCCATAAATAAGCTTGCATACCCCTTTCCTCATAGGTTTGCTTAGCCCCCTAAGATCTTGTGCATTTTAAGAAATTAAGAGAGATCATAAGATTTTTTTATTTAATTTTTGTATGACCCTGAAGCTGCATATACCACAAGACAAAATAATAACAGAAATTATAAAATGTATCCTGTTCAAATCTTGACATTCCTTTTGGCTCTTAAAATCATGCGTTGCCTCCTTGGGCATCAATGACTGCTTGCATAATTTTGTGATAGCTGTGTATGAGTCCCTCTATTGTCCTTAGTTGCAAAGCTGGAACTCAACATTATTGAGACACTTTGGGGGAGAACTTAAATGTGCAGAGCATGCAAAACAAACAAAGAACTTACAGTACTCTGAGGCTTTTTGTCAAGAACAGCTTTTACCAGAATATCAGTTTTTATCAGTTTTACCAAATAGCTTCATCAGTGCAGGACATGATTTTTAAACCAATGTGAAAACATTATGTACGTAAGCTTATGAGCGGAGCTGTAGAATGTTATCTCACAGCTGTGTTTTATGTTGCAGGAGAGAGGGAAACTATGCCTTACTTTTCTTCTCACTTTGAACAGCAAGTTGAGATTTACAAAAAACTGGTAAGGTGTGCTTAAAATGTACAAATTTCAAGTAGTTATTATTTCAATTTCAAGTCATATAAAAAGCAATAGACATCAGTATTGCTGAGGTTTTCAGTAATACTCAGTCATTTTCTCATCAGGTCATCATTAATTTAGTGGACCAAAATGGACGTGAGAAGATAATTGGTGATACATTCCTCAAACAAGTGCTGCTGTACAATAATCCCAATCTAACATATGTTTCATTTGACTTCCATGAGCACTGGTAAGAAATCCACAGCTCTATGTGCAGAAAGTAAAAGTAATTTCCAGTGTGCCACAATGAGCATTTAAATTAATATTGACCATAACTTATTATATGTTTATTGGGAGTGTTCTATTCCCAGAGAACATCATGAAATGTAATTTACCATTTGGATGTAAATTAACTTTTACATCCAAATGGTAATCTACATGGAACATATACCCCAAAGTATAGCAATAAACTGCTCATATAATTTGGAATAAGAAGTTCTTAATAGAAAAGTCTATCTTTCTCTGCATTTAACTTGTGTCAAGCCTGACAGATGTGACAGATACTTCATAAAAGCTTATATTAATATTTTTGGTTTAGGTTAGCAGTCTATTTTCAACATGGTTTCAGTAGAGCTCAGCATCTGTTATGTGCACAGTGTGAATGCTGTAACATGTTTAAGGGATAGTTCACCCAAAATTAAACAAATTTATTTACTCACCCTCATGCCATCCCAGATGTTTATGACTTTCTCTTGCAGAAAACAAACAGAGTTTTAGTAGAGTATCTCAGCTCTGTAACTCCATTCAGTGCAAAATGTCTAAAACTCAATATTTAAGTCCTTTTTTACTATAAATCTTCACATTCACCTTCTTCTTTTGTTTATAGCGATTCACATTCTTTGTGCATATCGCCACCTACTGCACAGGGAGGAGACTTTATTGTAAAAAAGTACTTAAAGATTGATCAGTTTCTTCCCACACCTATCATATTGATTCTGAAGACATGGATTAAACCACGGGAGTCATTTGAATTACTTTTATGCTGCCTTTTAAGTACTTTTAAACCACCCGTGGGGCAGCTGTGGCTCAGGTGGTAGGGCGGGTTGGCGGTTCGATGCCCGGCCCACATGACTTCACATGCCGAAGTGTCCTTGAGCAAGACATTGAACCCCAAGTTGCTCCCAATGGCAGGCTAGTGCCTTGCATGGCAGCTCTGCCGCCATTGGTGTGTGTGTGAATTTTTGTGTGAATGGGACAGTGTAAAGCACTTTGGTAACCTCTAAGGTTAAAAAAGGCACTATATTAGTGCAGACCATGTACCATTTACCATTTTTTGGAGTTTCAAAATTCTGGCCACCATTCACCATTGCATTGAATGGACCAACGAGCTGAGATATTCTCCTAAAAATCTTAATTTGTGTTCTGCAGAAGAAAGTCATACATATCCCTTTAACATGGTTGAAATAAAAATTATCCACTTATGCATACTGTGTAAAAGAATGTTGAACTCGTATTAATCCTTATACAAATGTCGCTAATGAATTTGATATTTAAGCAAGTGTTTTGAAGGATAACCTGGATTGTTTGTGCAAACTGGACTATAGATCAGTCTCCCTCTGTCAGAGAACAAACAGATTTTCTCCTTTATCTCTTCCCAGTCGAGGGATGAAGTTTGAGAATGTGCAGACTCTCACTGATGCCATTTGTGACATCATCACGGACATGAGATGGGCCTGGTGAGTCCAGATAATTTTTTTTTCTCAAGTGTTGGCTTTATTTCAATGTCATTTGAACAACAGGCTTATTATAGTCCATCCACTTTGTTTTGGAAATAGGGTGGACCAAGCAGGAGTCATCTGCCAGCAGGAGGGCATTTTCCGTGTTAACTGCATGGATTGCTTGGATAGAACTAATGTGGTACAAGCCGCAATCGCCCGTGTAGTCACAGAGCAGCAGGTATGCAAATCAACTTTTGAGCTTGGAATACACTGCACGAATAAACCAACACATAAAAACTAAAGCAAATTTTAAGTAATCTTTTTCTATGGAACACACAAGGAGATGTTAGGCAGAATGTTAGCCTCAGTTACCACATAGATTGTGTCTTTTTCACATTCAATGACAGTGAATGGTGACTTAGGCTAATATTTTGCCTTACATCTCCTTTTGTGTTCCACAGAAGAAAGAAAGATGAATGGTTTGGAACAAACTGATGGCGAGTAAATAATGACATAATTTTCACTTTTGAGTAAACTTATCTTTTTAAAATGAATGATAAATATATATAAACCTGTGGCTTTTAGAAGCACTGGCATACTGCACCCACAGAATAGTATAGTGACTTGGTTATACTCAGCTGTTTCCGGTATGCCGGTACAATAAAAGAGCCTTTTGATCTTTTTGGTTCCAGCTGAAAAAGCTTGGTGTAATGCCACCCGAGCAGCCACTGCCCCTCAAGTGTTACAAGATCTATCAGGTGATGTGGGCCAACAATGGAGACACCATTAGCCGTCAGTATGCTGGCACAGCTGCCCTAAAGGTAAATTGATAGAATGCCTGACATTGATTTAATGCTCACTTTGATTTGTCTTTCAACAGCATCAACAGAATACAGTATTTAGCTTACTTGAGAAGTCAATTTATCTTTTGACTTCTCCCCTTTGGAGATACTGTTGCTCACAGATCTCAATGTGGGGGCCTTTGCTCAAAAATCATGTTTTTTTAAAGGAATATTCCAGGTTCAATAAAAGTTACGCTTAATTTTCAGCACTCACAATGGAAGTGAAAGAAGCCAATCTGAAAATGATAAAATACCCACTGTTACAAATGTATAGCTACAATATGTAAACAATGTAGGTGTGTGGCAGGGAGTAGGGTGGTCCGGGTTGTGATTCCGCACACCCGGCCCCTAATTAGGCCGATGAAGCCTGAGAGGGAAGGCGAACAGAGACGGCAGTGGACAGAGAAAGTGTGTCAGGCAAAATGTGTTAAATTGATTTTAGTGTCGCCATGAAGACGAAACTCTGTAAACCTAAAAACTCTAGAATGATGGTAAAAATTACGATTTAAACAAATTTACAACTCAAATAATACACACGTTCTAACAAAATAATTAATGTAAGTGCTTTTATAAAAATATGAGTTTCACATTTCTCCCTTTTTAAACCCTTTAAGAAATTGTCCCAACTCAATTTTATTGTAAGTGCCTCACTGTAACCTCGATTTTTGAGAAAATGAGGGGTACATCTTTTTCAACATTATACCACAAATACTGTTGAGCTGAACTTGTATTGAACCTAGAATATTCCTTTTAAAGACTTTTATTTATTTGATATTTTATAAGGAGTAAATTGTGAAAGTAATGTAATCTTGAGACTAAAGCCTTTGTTCAATATCATTACTGCAGTACAGTGATGACTGAAGTGTGTAATCTGTTGCGTAGGGTGATTTTACACGAACAGGAGAGCGAAAGTTGGCGGGGATGATGAAGGATGGTGTGAACTCAGCTAATCGTTACTATCTGAACCGCTTCAGAGACGCTTACCGACAGGCCGTCATCGGTGAGAATAAGAATGTTGTAATATGACTTATGTATTCAGTTTGACTCCATATTAAATAATCATACAATAGGACAACTTCGTTTAATCTATACCTTAACTTTTGTGTATCCCTGCTTTTTACAGACCTCATGATGGGCCTTCCAGTTACAGAAGACCTGTACTCCATCTTCAGCAAAGAGAAGGAGCATGAGGAGAAGGAGAGCCAAAGAGGAGCTCAGGAGCAGGTTAGCTTTCTGCTGCAGACATACATGCAGCTGCTGCTGCCTGAAGATGAGCGGTTCCATGGTGGCTGGGCTCTTATCGACTGCGATCCAAGGTGAGATACTCCACATTTCAGTAAACTTTAGGAATGCTTTGATCTAATTTTAAGCACATTGTATTTAAAGCACATTTGTTAGAAGACACAATACTACACAACAAGAGGCAGTTTTGTAAGTGTATCTTAAAAATTAACTGTATAGAACCTTTTATTATTGAGTTTGATAACAAAAATAAAAAATATAATAATTTAAATAAAATTATACAAATACTGTTAATATATATTAAAAATATATATTTTTAGTGTTCTCTTCCCCCTACAGTTTTATGTCAACGGTTCAGAGGTACTTGTTTATATGTTATTTTTTTCCTGTTTGGTTCTATAATAATTGTGTGGGTGAAGGACCTATGTTTCCTCAAATCTTTGAAGCCTTTGTTGGTGGTAGGTCATGGTGTTGAGTGACGGATGCCTAAAAACGGTTTCTGGTTGGGATGGAATTTTCTGAAATTCCATACATGTTTCCAAGGGTTTAGTGAGACTATTCACAAGCCGGGCTGAGCCGAGCCAAGCCTCCCCCCCAAGAGTTTGACTTTTCAATATGCTGTTTTTTCTCTTATAGTCTAATAGATGCCACGCACAAAGATGTTGATGTTCTTCTCCTTCTGTCCAACTCTGCATATTATGTAGCCTAGTAAGTGCATTTCCTCAATGTTTCTGAATTAAAGAAGTAATAATCCATTCCCTGGCATTGGTTGAGTAACACCATTCCACTTTGCTGTTGCAATTTAGCTATGATGAGGAAGCAGACAAGGTCAACCAATACCAGAGGCTCAGTTTAAAAGGTCTTGAAAAGATTGAAATTGGTAAGAGCATATATAGTAGATAAACTTGCCAGCCTCAGTGGGCTGAATTTATATCCTATTAAATCAAATATTATGCTGTGATTGATATCATGACAGCAATTGCCAATGTTGATTTGTTTAGGCCCAGAACCTACTCTGTTTGGAAAGCCTAAATACTGCTGCATGCGACTGCATTATAAGAATGGGGAGACAAGTGGTTACTTTCATACACTGAGAGCTGTCACACGGAATGCAGAGGATGATGGAAAAGGTATGGGCTTGTGTTGGTATGCCATAATTTGTATTGGCTATAGTTCAAGTTTATTCCCTGCTAAAAAAAAACCAGCATAGCTGTTCATGGGATTCTGGTGTTCCAACAAGACTTTTTGACTAGCTTATTAACCAGTTAGTTCTGGTTTGGTTTAAAGATTTGCTGGGGAAAAATATGGCTATGCTCATCCACCAGCTAAACTAGCATCAAACAAGCCTTAACCAGCATAAACCTGCCTAGACCAGCATGGAAATTGCATGTTGGTTAAGACAGACTTTTTAGCAGCGTTGTGTAATTCTGTGATTGACATTTTGGGTTACGTTGGTACAAGATATTACTTGGCTCTGTCTATGCTGGCACATCTTGAAGGGTGGTTGTGTTGAATTATTGATCCTTTCCCTTTCACTTGATGGATTGTTTGCATTTCAGACACACTCCAGTGCATTGCTGAAATGCTTCAAATTACAAAGCAAGCTATGGGGCTTGACGTCCAGGTCATTGAGAAGAAATTAGAGAGGTAAATTATTGTTTTTGGGTTGCTTAAGAGAACTTCATGGTTATCATTTGATTTCAGGCTACAAATTGCACTGGATGCTTGGATGTTGTTACATTTTGCTTTGATTGCTTTGTCTCAGGAGACACAGTAAACCACATGAGGATATTATGGGAATACAAGGAAAAGCCGTGGACCAAGTCTTTGGGTCTGGTTTGGCTCAAGGCAAAAGCTTCCTTTTGAACAAGTTCTCAACTCTAAACCAGAAAGTGAAGCAGACAAAGACCAACGTCAACATGGGAAATTTCAAGCCTTTAGGGAGACTAGGGACCTTCTCGAAGCCTGAGGTGAAAGTGAACTTCCTAAAGCCCAATTTGCACGTGAACCTCTGGAAATCTGACAGCAGTTTAGAGACTTCTGATGCTAATACTGGTTCGACAGCCCTAAAAGACCTTAATGATGAGCATTCTGAAGAGATCTCCTCTGATTCTGATTCCTACCACTCGGACGAGCATCCATGCTCAGGATCTCGGGAAAACGTAGACTATGTGCTTCCAAGCTGTGGAATTGTAGCATCTGTACCTCGACTTGGCAGTCGCTCACAATCTATTAGCAGCATTGAGCTTGCAGTCCCCTCTGTCATCCGAGTCACAGGCTGTGATAACAAGACTACAGATAACTTGTCAGTTGGCCTAGATGACCAGTCTCCAGGGGCAGCCTCTGAGGCAGAAGAAGCCATTCTGATTGACTTTGGGACACCTATTGATGCTTACTGCCACCAATTCGTCTACGATGCCAAGACTAAAGCAATAGAGGTGTTTGAGGAAGTGGCAACACCACCCAAACTGCAAGCACCTCACGGCACCAATGCCCCCTCAGCTCCAGATGCAAAGCTAGGTTCTTCACATTCTCAACTGCAGCTCCCTCGACCATCTCAGCTCGAGGTGGACTCCTCTGTTCCTGTGGGGAATCTACTGACTATCCAGCCTCTGGGCTCTGCCACATCATGCGGGTCACAAAAGAGTCTGGAAGACAATATAGGACCCTCACCAGCAGACAGCAATGGAGGTGTTGTTTCACCCTTTGCAAAGATCAGGAGCTCCATGGTGCAGGTGGCAAGCTTGACCCAGACAGGACTTACACAAGGAATCAATTTCGCTGTAGCAAAAGTTCAGAAAAGCCCAGAATCAGATGCTGTTAATGAAACTCAAGAAAATGAATTGCGAGCAATGTTTACACAGTGCCAGACTAGGATAATTCAGATATAGTTCTGTTAGCAGATGCATTTTTAGTGTTAGATTGTGACTTCCAGTAAAGTAACAGTAGCAAAATCTCACAAAACCGAACATTAACTCACCTAAAGTCACACTCCTAATATCCCCACCAGTTCAACAAACCAAAGTTTGCAGCCAGTGTTGTAGTATGTATTACATCTAAGGACATCTCCACACTAAAACGTTTTTCAGTTGAAGACGCATTGCTTTTGCTATGTCTACACCTCTCATCCTCACAGGAACAGGAATTTTCGAAAACTCTTTCTAGAAAACGATGACATAATGAACCAAAAATGTATTAGTGTGGACTTAGCCTAAGATTACCTTACTGTGCCCAAGTCTACGTCAAATCCTAAATACATCTATATATTGCTGGTTTGCATGTTAAGAAATAACTCTTGAGGTAGGCTAAGGCAGGCAATATTTATTGCATGCCAAGACCCAAGACATAGATTTGTCATGTCTGACCCCATTTGTGCAGTGCACTTCTTTGAATTCACTGGCTGTTGAAGCTATAACTCAAACCTTTCAAACTAATAACCACATTTTAATATCTATCAGTGGGCAGCTTAATATTACGCATTAGAAAAATGGACCATAAAGTTACATTATTATACAGATATCTTTGATGTGGTGTTTGTCATTTAAAATATACCAAAATAAAACCAGAATAGTTGTGTAGGACCTGTGGTCAAATTATATTATTCAAAATGTAAGTATTATATGTAAGTACTGTAGCAGTTTCATTAGAACTCTCCAATTAAGATGTTTAAGACAGAGAATTGTTTATATGCTCTTAAATTTATGACAAAGGCTAATGGAAAGAGGCCACCTCCCGTTCTTTGGGCTCTGTTGATAGTCATGCAACCTAATCTGTCAAATCTTTCCAATGGGGAAACTGATGTTTCACAGAGTTAGCAGAGGACAGTTATTTATAACTAGGTTATACAAAAGCTTATGTCTTAAAATATTACGTTTATTTCACATTTTCAGTTGTAAAAACCTTTCCTGTGTCAAATAACTTAAATCAGTTATTTGCAAATTCATTTTGGTATTCAAATGTACCAAAGAAATCTAAAGTTATAGGACATTAGATTTGCATTTGACAGGTCTAATGCAAGGTAGCCTTGACAGTTTTTTGCACTCTTAAATGGCATGAGCAAGCCTTACCAGATCATTAAATGCAAGCCTACCTTCAGATTACTGATGTTTTCATTCAACCCATTCAGGTTATATTTATGTTTCATCTGGGGTGTAGCTATTATGCATTTATGCCATGCTTTAGATAATGCTCTCTGACTTGAAGGTCATTCTGTTTAAAATTAGTGAAGTGATTCAGATTAGATCATCATTTGAGGCTGCCATACCTCATAAATTCTTTATGCAGAAAGAACATCAAGTCTTACTGAACGATGTCCAGGGAATCCTAGTTTAATTATGCATTAATTAACAGAATTTAAGTGCAGATCATGTGGCATTGGGGGTTTATTGATGTTTGGGTACTTAGGTTCTAAGAAAGTCTGGAATAGTTCAGTATCAGACTAGCATTACAATATCAATAGGCCTGCCTCACTCTTGTGATCTCATGTCCTAGCCAGTAATTATGACTATGAAGATCATATTGGCCTCTATGGGAGACATATCAGTTCTATGGTCCACAGGTACTTTTTCAAACAGCTATATTTTTACTCATCTTTCTCCATCATATCTGCTGTAGCACAGACTATATGTACTGTTCAATGTAGTGGGTTACACAATGCTGTTGAAATCCATACACACGCAGACATTCCTGAGGCTGATATGTCATTTTAAAAACCCTCCAAGATAAGAACTGTCTTTCCGTTAATATATGGCGGCTGTTATGCCATACTGAGAAACACAGTATTGTAGGTTTTGGCATTAAGACAATTGTTTTTTTTACTATAAGATCGCATGCACTGGAAACATTCTTCTTTGGCTGAGGTTTGAGCTGAGAGTTCTTGAATCAGTACTTACGATAAACATTCCTCTTGTTTTGGGTGTGGGTTAGATTATTTTTTATAATTTTTTTCTTTTCTTTTATGCATAAATTGCATTGTCCTTGTGGTTGTACCCTAGTTATTTATCACAAAGTGCTTTTGAACTCACCTTTTCATTTTCGGAACTGAACTGACATCTCATTTTGTATTACTTTGTCCCACAACCATTTTTGTTTATGAATTTGTCCATAATTTTCACATCAAGAACATTTACAGCATCTTCCCATTTTCCATAAATGTTTGTGAATTGTTTCCATCCATTGTAACCAGCTTTTACCAGAGTATTTATAAAAATATGTATAAAAATAAAAACAAATTCACATGCTTCTACATCAGCATTTCCTATGTTATAAAACCTTAACTGTGTAAACTGCTGTATTTTAAAATGTTATGGGATGTATGTGGAAGGTTTTTTTAAAGTAAATAATTCAAAGAAAATGTCATTTGATTTATTTACAAGTTTGATAAGCACCTGATCATTGATGATTGAATGACTAGAATATATGCTTCTATAATTTTCACATCTGGAACAATGATTTCTTTAAGTACTTGTAGAAATCACTTGAGAATTGAAAAGGATTACAAACATGGTGAGCATGGCAACCTTTTTTCCAAAATGTGGTTCCTCCCAAAGACATTTTAAAAGGAATATTTCACTCAAAAATAAAAATTCATAATTTACATAATTTACTTTTTTTCTGCAGAACATCTCAGCCATGTAGGTCAATACAATGCTCCAAAAGCACATGAAGTCAGTATAAAAGTAATTCATAAGACTCCAGTGGTTAAATCCATGTGGTTTGAGGCGATCCAACTAATATCCCCAAAAAAAAAAAAAAATGAAATCATGATTACCAAGGAGACTGTTGATGCCAAGATTTATTATTGTAAAATGTTAAGGGAGTTATTTTTTAGCCTGTTTTGCTTCAGAAGACATGGACTAAACCAGGGGTGTAAAAAGTACTCAGAAATTATAAGTGAAAGTATGGATACGGAGTGAAAATCTTACTCAATTAAAAGTATCTAGCCAAAAATATACTTGAGTGAAAGTAAAATGATTTACTTTAAATTGTATTAGTATTAAAAAAGTAAAAAGTAACTTTTCTAGCTAGAATGAAATGAACAGAAGTGAGAGAGAGAGGATATTGTTAAATTTGATTGGTTTATGTCACCTTTTTACAGTCTCCAAAGACTGTCATATTTCTCCCCCAGTGGCATTTGCAACTGTCATAGAATCATGTTACAGTAATTACATTTTTGCAAAATGGTGTATGTCACGTGGCAATTTCCTGGTGGAATGAACACTAGAGGCGCTTAAACAACGACTTTTATCCCCTTTCAGTCAAATCACCAGTAAAACGGCAGATTATCAGTTCATGAACACCTATTTTTCACTCCGTTCCCACACAATGCTATCTTATGACATCTAAACAATTTTACTATAGCTCATGACACATTTTAACATTTGCATTACACAACTAACTACAGTACAGTAACCAGCTTCAAACTGCACAGTAGCTCAACTAATAGCGTAGCATATGTGATGCAAAGAACCAGAGCCGAAAGTGTCATAGAAGCACCACAAAATTACATTCATAAGTTGTTTTTCCATCTCACATTTGCTTTTTATGACACTATTGGTAAGGTTTAAGACATTTCACTTGCTTTTAGCAGCACACAATGGACATAACTTCAGAACGACTCTGTTACTAACGTAACCTCGGTTCCCTGAGAGGAGGGAACGACTATTGCGTAAGTAGCTTACGCTATGGGAAAACTCCGTTTCTCGAGAAATATTTAAGTCTTTATGTAAAACGCATTGCAGCTGCACAGCAGACGGTGATGAGCGAGGCAGCTCGGTCATTGGCTGTGCTGCGGCAACTGCTCGAACCAGTGACGGGCGACTTAGAATGCGCGAACCAATGGGGCGCGTCCCGCGATTCAGCGCTCAGAGCCTGCTGAAATTAGCATATGAGGGCTATATAATGAACGTCCCGTCATGCCAGTTCTTTTAAGTTCAATCGACTGAAGCGAACTGACCAAGCACAGACACGGCAGCTTACGCAATAGTCGTTCCCTCCTCTCAGGGAACCGAGGTTACGTTAGTAACCGAGTCGTTCCCTATCGAGAGGTCTCTCCTATTGCGTAAGTAGCTTACGCTATGGGAACACCATGTAAAACGGCGTGCGTGCTGACTTCGCTCTATAAAGCCAGAGGCAGGTGCCTGAGCCTTAAAACAAAGTGTTGTGACCATAGGATGAGCTCCCTGGCCATAGAGTGCAGGGAGCTCGACCTGAGTCCACCTTGGCGATTTATATACGAAACTACCATCATGTTGTCCGTTCGGACCAGGACGTGTTTGTTTTGCAGGTACGGAAGCAGGGCTCTGAGAGCCAAGGCGACCGCTTTCATTTCCAGACAGTTTATGTGTAGGCGCTAATCCGGGTTTGACCAAAAGCCGGAAACAGGCCTGCCCTCGTAAAGGGCCCCCCATCCTATTTTGGAGGTATCTGTCGTGATCATTTTTCTCCGCGTATTCACGCCCAGACTCACGCTGGTTTGATACCAGTTTATGGCTTTCCAGGGCGTCAGGGCTTTTATACAGCCGTGATTCGCTCTGATCAAAAAGTGGCCCGAGCCCACGCGTGAGTGGGGACATGGCTCTTGAGCCAGCGCTGGAGAGGGCGCATGTGCAACAATCCTAGCTGGAGTACAGCTGATGCGAGGCCATGAGACCGAGCATTCTCTGAAATCGTTTGGCGGGGCATGCGTGCCCGTTCTGAACGATGTTGCAAGGCGTCGAATAGAGGCAGCTCTGATGAGAGCGGCTGTCATCTGCACTGAGTCTAGCACTATTCCCAGAAAAGAAATATTCTGGCTGGGGGATATGCAGCTCTTTGCAAAATTTATTCTCAGACCCAGGCATTGTAAATGGCTGATAGTCCAAGATCTGTGTGTCATTAACTGAACCTCTGATTGTGCTATGATTAGCCAATCGTCGAGGTAATTCAGTAGCCGCACTCCCGCTGTCTCAGGGGAAAGTGCAGCGATCCATACATTTCGTGAATGTGCGGGGGCCAATGATAGGCGAATGGTAGTACTGTGTACTGGTATGACTGTCCCTCAGCGAATCTCAGAAAGGGCCTGTGGTGAGCGCTATCGGGATGTGAATGTAAGCGTCTTTCAAATCCACTGGTAGAAACCAATCCCCGGGGCGAACTTGCGCGAGGATATGTTTGGTTGTTAACATTCTGAACGAGCGAATCATTAACGCTTTGTTCATATGTCTGAGATCCAGGATGGGGCGAAGGCCACCGTCCTTTTTCGGGACGAGAAAATAGCGGCTGTAAAAACCCGCCTCGCTCAAAGAGGGAGGAACAGTTTCTATAGCGCCCTTCTCTATCAGTTTGAGCACCTCGGTGCATAGAACATGTGACACATCTTTCCTGAAAAGCGGGCTGAAAAGCGGGGTGTCTGCGAGCGAATTGGAGTATCCGTGTTTTATTATGTTCAAAACCCATTTCGGCATGTCGGGGATTTTTTCCCAGGCTTCTGCTCGCACAGATATGGGCTGAATGCCGGCTGGGGGCGTGTCGCAGTGACGTATGGGCCCCGCCGGCAAATCGCTTTGTGCTAACACAGAATCTACGGCTCTCAGAGGCGCAGGTGTGCGCTGAGCAGCCGTATTGAGTGCCGAGTGCAGAGGTGCGTGTGAGAGTACAGGCACATGCGCTATTTCCTAAATGCTCACAGCATGAGTTGGAGAGGTGCTTGAAACTGTATGAACAGTGTTTTGAAGTGGGGGTGCATTCACCCACTTGTGAATGCTAGTGAATGCTAGCAGCTCCCTCTGGCAGCCTCTGTGAGCGGCGCTTTTTCTTGCGCGGCTCGAACAGAGGTGGCAGCACGGGGGCAGCCGGCTCGCTTGCGGTGAAAACGGCATCCGCCCTGAATGAGTGCAGCTTCTGCGTGGTCCAGACCCAGGTAGCGAGTGCAGATGGTGTGCCGATCTCCGTCGGAAAGAGGGCCTCTGCACGAGGCGCAGGCTGAAGGCATTTGAAACAACGCCTGGAAAATAACTCTTTTACTCTTAAAAGCGTCGCGGGGGCGAACGCTTGTTCAGTAAAGGATATGCGATGCGCGCCGGATGGCGTAGCAGAAGGCTTCGAAGGCGGCTGAAGATGCCGGCGTCCTCTCAGCAGTCCCGCTGTAAGCTTGTCCACGGCGGCGAAAGACTCCAAAAATCCGGAGGATCCAGCGAAGAGAAGGTCTTCGCTGAAGGAGATTAAATCTAAAAGAACTGGCATGACGGGACGTTCATTATATAGCCCTCATATGCTAATTTCAGCAGGCTCTGAGCGCGCGAATCGCGGGACGCGCCCCCATTGGTCGCAGCGTTCTAAGTCGCCCGTCACTGGTTCGAGCAGTTGCCGCAGCACAGCCAATGACCGAGCTGCCTCGCTCATCACTGTCTGCTGTGCAGCTGCAATGCGTTTTACATAAAGACTTCAATATTTCTCGAGAAACGGAGTTTTCCACAGCGTAAGCTACTTACGCAATAGGAGAGACCTCTCGATAGGGAACTGCCCTGAGATGTGTAATGAATTACAGAATTATATTTTGCAAAAACTTTGCCACAGTCACACAATGTTCGTTGCATGGGAGAAGGCACTCAATGATTGCCATGTCAGAGCACCCAGTCCCTTGAAAAATAGAGAAGATAAAAAAAAAAATCTATCAAAATAAGTTTTAAATAAAGTTATTAATGTTGTTGGTTTTGTGAATTGTTTTCTGAGGTTTGCTACCAAACCTTGCTGTTGAGCAGAAGGATGAATTCAATAAAATGCATAATTTATTTTAAAATAAATAATTCATATTTTTTTCCCAATTTGGAATGCCCAATTCCCACTACTTAGTAGGTCCTCATGGTGTCGTGGTTCCTCGCTTCAATCCGGGTTCAAGTCTTCAGTTGCCTCCGCTTCTGAGACTGTCAGTCCGCGCATCTTATCACATGGCTCGCTGTGCATGACACCGTGGAGACTCACAGCATGTGGAGGCTCATGCTACTCTACGCAATCCATGCCCAACTTACCACTTGCCCCATTGAGAGCGAGAACCTCCTCGTGACCATGAGGAGGTTACACCATGTGACTCTACCCTCCATAGCAACCGGGCCAATTTGGTTGCTTAAAGCTGGAGTCGCTCAGCATGCCCTGGATTAGAACTCACGACTCCAGGGGTGGTAGTCAGGGTCAATACTCACCGAGTTACCCCGGCCCCAATAAAATGCACTATTAATATGTAATCAGATTGTTATTTTTATCATAATTATCATTGCTGGTTTTATAGTTATTATTATAATTAATAATTCATAGATATAATTTAAATATGTATACAAGTCTAGAAATAAATGTAGACAATTACAAAAGCATTTTGTTTTTATATTAGGGATGTAATGGTTTATCGTGGCACAATGCATCGCAGTTCAAAAATGTAATGTGTGGAGATGGGACGTTTTCAGTTATTTAAAAAAAAAAAAAACTGTTTAGCATCTGTTCTATCCAATACACACAACGTGCTACGTAACACGAACATACAAATGGAAATCGCTTCATTAGCACAAGGAGCCCTAAAATATGATTGCACACTAGCAGCCACATATCTACTATATATAATGCTGAATATTATGTATAATGCTATGGGGGAATTACATTTACATTTATGCATTTGGCAGACACTTTTATCCAAAGCGACTTACAGTGCACTTATTACAAGGACAATCCCCCCCAGAGCAACCAGGAGTTAATTGCCTTGCTCAAGGACACAATGGTGGTGGCTGTGGGGATCGAACCAGAAACCTTCTGATTAACTGCTTAATGTAGACAATTTAGTCAAAGAAAATGTTAAATGTAGACAATTTTGTCATCAGAGACGGTGTGCAAGCAGCATATAGTATGTATCTAACATAATTCCGTAATATTAGCTAATATTTTCATTTGGGGGTCACCATTTCCCAGTACATCTCTGATGGATCATTTAGCACTTTTAAGAACAATACTTTTAGCTACATTTTAAAGGGAACAAACTGTTTTGCATGTCTATAAAGTAATAACACAATAATAAAAAAATAAAACTTTCAATCTTAACTTTTAATGATTCAGGCTTAAATCGTGAAATGATTAACCAGACCGTGAGTTCAGTATCGTGAACCGAACCATGAGATGAGATGAAAAATTACACACCTATTTTATATATATTTTTACAACGTGCGCTGTGAATACTTTCCAGATGCACACTGTATTTTGACTATTTCTGGACTAAACTACTGGAGACTTATGGAAACTTTTATGCCATTTTTATGTGCATTGAATGAACCTACAGGGCTGAAATGTTCTTCTAAAAATCTTCATTCTTCAAGAAAGAAAGTGACAACTTTGGTACAGCATGAGGGTGAGATCAATTGTACTAGATATTTTGCATTCAGATGTGGGGAGACTGGTTTGTGGCTTCCACAGTCAGGCAATGAAATGCAACACTCAACAGAGAAGAATGCTCTGGTGTTCCATTTCTAAACACATACCACATTAACATGTCAGCTTGGGCACTGCCTTTGTAATAAGGCCTTTGCCATGTTTAACAATGAAATCATGCAATTGCATGGTTTGTGCATTTGGGAAAATGACAAGGCTCCCAAATTCTTATATATTGATAATATATATAGAATTATACATTTAAGTTATCAAACTTTATTTTTCTTTATTACCCAGAAGTGCGAAGTGTGTAATTATTTGCAGTAAGGCAGTTATACTTTGTAATACATCTGCATTGGCATATGTTAACACATTTAAAAACATTGGAAGCATTGTATCAAAAACAATTCCTCAAATCAAACTTCAGAAATCTACTAAAGTTTTTACCCAAACGTTTAAAGTGAAGTAAAAAAAAAACCTTGAGCTGTACAATAATCATACGCCATATGAAAACATTTTATATTTTAACCCAACATATTAACATGTATGGTAAGTATTTGCAATAAGTAAAATATTTTAAGGCTCATTTCCATTCAAACATTTCTGCTGTTGTGTTCTACTTATTCTCAAGGCCTCCAGCTGCTTGGCTTTCATCCAGCCATCTCTTGAAAGTGTGTTCTGCCCATGACTTAATGACAGCAATCTAAAAGAATGAGAACACACATTGGCCAAATCCCAAATCAAAAATAATCTTTGGTTGTTGAATGGGTAACAAATGTTTACATAACTGGGGCTGTGTTACAGAAACCTCCTTTAAGTCTTAAGCTGAGATCTGACAAAATCTAGTTATCTAACTGACATTTATGAGATAGGATTCAAGAGTTAGGATGTTTTTGTGATATGGCCCCTGGAATAGCGAACTAAATTAGCTGTTTGAGCAGTTCAAAACCCACCTTGCAACAACCAGCAATCTATGAAGATCTTCTGCAGACATACTCTGTGGGTCATCTTTACGCATGTCTACAAAGTCCTCTTCCACTGCCTACAGATCAAGAACACAGTCAGTGTGTAAGACAAGTGCATAAGACAAGAAATCATACTGGAGAAAATCGATCACATCTGACCTTTGTGATCTCCTCAGAGATGGTGTAGTTCAGGGCACGTGCTACGTTCAGGTAGATGCGATATTTGTTTAGTTGAGATGGAATCTGTGCTACCTGCACTGCACTCAGGTACTCCACAAGGTTAGGTGGATTCAGCATGGGTTGAAGGTGGACCTGACAGTCAGACTGAGAAAGCACTCAGAATCAACACATGAAAATAATTAATGTCTCAGCAAAGACACCATTTTCTTCCACATTAACAATGCCTTGCCAATGTCTCTTACTCGGATGAAGGCCTGTGTTTTCAAAAAGTTTTCCCTACTACTCCCTCCCTCTATTTTCCATTGGTTGGACAAACATATAATCCTGCCTAAACCTCACAACAATGATTAAGCCAATATTACTATAATAGGCTGTTTGGATCCTCAAACAGAGCAATGTTTTGATAGTACCAGAGAGCCACAGTGTTTACGCTTTTTGGGAAAATCAACCTAAAAATGGCTTCGTGCTGTCTCTGCATATTAAACTGGGAGAGGCGAAAGTATTTTAATATCAAAATAATTAGACACATCACCTTTAAGTGACTGGGCTCAGATTTATAGTTCATTGAAATGGCAGAAGCTATTACAAAAGCCACAAACTATTCCTTAACAAACCTAACAATTAGGTGCCTTTTCAAACTTTGTATCACTGTAAAAATACTTTGTGGCCAGCTTTATGCCATTAAATAAGTGGCCTGTCCTGACCTCTCCCTCTAATGTCCTTGTGATAGAGTTGCAGCCATGGCAACTAGAGAGCTGATGTACAGGAATAGCACAGCACATTCCACAGGATATTAGCATCACACTGAAGCCACGATTAGAGCCCAGCTAGGGAGCTGACGACGACTCTGTGGATTGCAATGGAAATATCTGCCTGTCCAGGGTTTCTGCAGGTTTGAAGGAATGAAATTTAAGACTTTAAGACTTTTAAAGGCCAAATAAAATAAAGATGTAAGACCACTTTCACAATAATAATATAATAAAAACATTCAACAATTAATTAGCTGGTAAATACAAAACCACTGAGGCTACTTGGATGTCTCTGGACATGTTTCTTTATATTTTATTGTGCATTTATGTGTTTTTTAAAATACGTTAATACAACAGTAAAACTCTAAATGAATGAATTAAGAATGCATGTAGCCTATATTGTGACCCTTCTCTTTAGTCACTTGCTTTCCAGCAAGATGTCACACAACAGACCAATGCTTAGGCAATGTCACCAAGTATGTCAAACATGGAAGTGGTGGCAAAAACCATGTGTAAAAAGTACATTTTATCGAATTACGTTGTTGAAAAATTATTGCGAGGGCTCTTGTTGACTGCTGTGGCTTCAAGCCATCAACAGAAATTACTGGATAGATCATCATTTCAAAAACAACTTTGCAGCAAAAATGTATAGCGAACATGATTACATGTTTGTTATTAACTCATACCATCATAGTAATTGTATCACTAAGAATATATTTGTATGTATGATGGTTTTGCGTCATGCTTACTTTTGATCATGTAATCTGTCAAATCTAACAAGTCAGCGGGCTTTCTGCCACCACTTACTGTACATGCGCTGACATTTCTGCAAACGAGGACTGGTCTATAGACTTTATTCACAGTAGTATCATGTTTGATTATTAATGGGAATGGAATTGAGGGTTTGAGGGATACTTACCATCACTTCAATTGCATGCATGGTATAAAGCTGTAAAAAGCACCTAAATCCCATCTGATTTTCCAGAACTCATGTGGTCTGGAGATTTTTTGTCTACCGAGTGTCCTTGAAAATATATTTTTCCATATGCGGACCTATCCAAAAACACTTTAAAACTGCAGTATAGCCCATTGAAAAGACTGTACGTCTATCCCTCACAGTCTCGATGTCATTCCAAATAAATTATTCCTATTATTGTCATTCCTATTAAAAATCGATTTTTTATTATTCCTTAATAAAAATATTATTAAGGCTTCATAATTATATTGATATATTTGTTCTTCTTAACAGGTAGTTAAAGGGCAGTTAATTTAAAAATGAAATTTCTGTCATCACTGCTCACCCTTGAGTCTGTATGATTTCTTTCTCTGCCATGGTACAAAAAAAAAGGAGATGTTAAGCAAAATTTTACAATTCTTATCAAAGGTGATGTAAAATAAGGAAACACCACGATTTGAAAGGCGTCAAGAGACCGATCCAACCTCATGTGCTTGTAAATTGCAACGCTGACAACTTATTAAACTTCAATTATAAGGAGGAGCGATAGTGTATGGCGCATCACTTGCTTACAAAGACGCAAAATAACGGCATTTGCATTTCTGATTAACGGGTTTATACATGAGTAGCATCATAAGTTCTGTAAAAATGTGCTTCCCTGTGTGCGCTCGCACTAAACTCAAGCGTCAGCTGCTAAATGATGGATGCACAAGAGAAAGAGATGATTATGACTGAAACAGTTTCTGCTGTTTTAAGCGCGAGTCTCCTCTATTCAAGCCCCAAAATGTAAAATCTGCAAACTAAATTTAAGACTTCTTGTAGTTTAGAAATTTGTAAGACTTTTTAAGGCCTTATATTTTAAAAAGTACATTTAAGACTTTTTAAAGAACCCGTGGGTACCCTGCCGTCAAGATGAAAACAACAACTCCCATCCTTATGTGTCCTCCTGGGCGTGACATTCGACCTAACATTTTCACCTGTAGGGAATTAAAGGGAGAGTTCACCCTCATCATTTACTTACCCCTGGTTCTAAACCAGTATGACTTGCCTCCGTGGACCACAAAAGGAGCCGTTCGGCAAAATGTTAGCCTCAGTCACTATTCCTTTCATAGCATCTGTTAATACAATTAAATTAAATGGTGACTGAGGCTAACATTCTGCCTAAAAATCAAATCAAAATCTTTTTACCTCTAATAATGTTTTCCTTGTATCTGGATTAACAGTGCATGTATAAATAGTAATTATAAATAGTTGTTAATAAGGTCTTCATTCGCAGAATACTACAACAACGGGCAATTAAGAAATGTGTGATGCAGCGTTTTCCCTCAGGATCAAAGAACAGGTTTAATTTTTTCAGGCAACATGAAAGTAGTGTAGTTCCAAAAAACGACTGTGAAAAAAAAACACTTTGGCCTTTGGTTTCAAGAAAAAATTATTGGAACAAAATTAACTGGTTATAACCAGTCACCAACATTTAAAAATAAAGTTTTCACTTCACAACAATTGAAAATCACTATGTTCCTGTTTTCGGTTACGTTCGGAAACAAAGTTTTTGTTCGTTTTCGGTTTCATTCCTTGAACTGTTTTTAGTCCCTGCTAAAAATCATAATTATTGAGTGAACTATAAGTTGAAAAGTGCGGGGCTCATACTGATCTACCCTCTTGTGTGTAAATATGTGTGATTTTTATTTTTAATAATAAGACACAAGTGAAAGAGACTCAGGCCTAATGTTCTTACCGGGAGGAGAGAACGGCCCTCGGATGCAATAAGCACGTTAATATTGCAGGGGAATTCCATCTGGTGGTAGTTGAAATCGTAATCAACCTTCTGCCAGGAGATCAGGTTCCCCAGGGCAGTGATGTTCCGCACACCTACACCAAGAACAAACAGTGACACAAGGTTCTATGCACTATAAACAACATGCAATACATGAATGCAATTGCATTGCTCAGTTTCGTTCATTCAGTCTAAAGGGAAATGCCAGCTGCTGCTGCAGTCCTTTTAACAGAGCCACACCCCTCCTCTGAAAGAGGCTGAACTGGTTTCAGTTGCGTACGGTCAATATGCTAAGTTTAATGATGTTACAAATTCAGAACACAAATTATACACATTTTTCAAAGCAAATAATAGATATTCTCAACAATTCGACACCAAGATCCATGTATATTTTTTGCAAATTTTCAGCCATTTAAGTATTAAGAATCTCCTTCCTCCCAAGTGTATATTTTTATATTTTTATATATATATATATATATATATATACACACACACACACAAATAAATGAATATCACAAACTTAAGTACCTCACCATAGTAACCCACTTTCTGGCAGATACCAAATACGGTGCATTCATGTCTCCTATTCAGCACTCTTTTTGTCTGCTGCTACAATCAGTGCTCTCTCACCTGTGGTGTCCAGTTGGCCCTGTTCCAGCTGCGTCTCATCCAGAAACAGGGACGTGTTATTGGCCAGCTGAAGAGTCCCACTCAGCAAGCGGTTAGCTGTGTAGTCTTTCTGGGGCACCATGCGCTGGTTATTCATATTATGCAAGCTCATACATAAGCGGTATGACTGGCAAGAAAGGTATAAATGAATAGTTTACAATTCTTTACAGTACATAAGCTAAAAAGTAAGAGATAATCAATTAATAGAGTTGATAAGCTAGTGCAAGTAACAAAGGTACATAGCTACCTTACATATACAAACTGCAGCAATAAAGGAATTAACCCAAAAATATTAGTTAATAATTTATCACATCGTTTAGCACTAAAACAATGCAAGCTCTCACATAAAACACACGTGCTACTATGAGCAAGCTTCTCTCATGCACTCGTAAACATGCGACGGACATCGATTTTAATTGACAAATGACTTATATTTTGGGTTGTTTCTCACTAAAATCTTTTGTATGCATTAAGACTTGCATGGACCACTTTTATAATAGTTTTGGGTACTTCTTTAGGCCTTAAAGTGAGGCATTGTCCACTGCCATTGTATTAAAAAGATGGACAGGTTTTGAAATGACTATAATTAAAGTTCTATTTGTCAGAGCTGTGGTGCAGTGGGCTACACAGCTGCTTAGACATAAGCTCTTCTTCGTTCATGGGGACACAGGTTCAAGTCCAAGCTGGGTCATGTTCCGATCCTGCTCCCCCTCTTTCAACCCTACTTTCCTGTCTACACTCTACTGTCCTATAAATAAAAGGCAAAAAGCCAAAAATGTAATTTATATATATATAAAACAAAAAATAAGATCTATTTGAAGGTCTTGAAAAGCACATTCTGGAAGACTTACAGATGGCACAAGCTGTTGGATGACCTTGTAGAGATGCTCTGTGTATGGAGTGCTACGAGAACAGCCACTGAGATTGACGGTAAATTTGCCCAAAGGAAGAACATCACGTCTGCTATATCTAACAAAAATAAATTGTGAAACCTCATGATGTGTTGTCTAGAGCACCAAAAAAAAAACACACACACACGCTCTAAACATATGGAAAATTCAAAAATATGGAATATAAACATTTAGGACACTTAAATGGGGTCATACTTCAGGCACAAACATTCAACAAAGACACTAGAAGTGTAATGAAAAACTTACACATTGGAGATAAGATGGAGAATGAGGTACTCTGCAGCAAGTGAATCTCCCAGCAGGACATGTGTGAAGTACGTGAGCAGCTCTGCTCTGACTGCTGCTAATTCCCCAAGAACACTGGTTAAATCTGAGGACAGCATGCAAGCACACGCACACAGACACACACACACAACCAACACAATGACAAATCTGCATAGCATCATATACACAGTACATCATGGGATTTTGAAGGGCAATTTCTTACAATCTCCATTCTCCTCTGACACACCAGAGGGCAGTAATGGGTTGTTGTGCACAAGGGGCTGGGCATATAGCATGTGCAGTCTTGGTACGAGGGACGCTGGTGGGCTGTGAACTCTTTGCTCCTCTACAGTCTCCATGCCTTCTGTGGGATCCAACAGTGAAGATGTCTCTCTGAAAACATGAAACAATATTACGCTGCAATTGCAGAGAACCTCATCTTGTAATTACAAGTGTCCAAAATTCATCAATAATTACCTCTCATCTGCAATCACACTAAGTGCAGGGTCCACAGAGAGAATGCCAAACACTTCTAACATGTCATTCAGTTTGAAACGGTCCCAGTCCTCATATACCTGCCAATTACAGAGAAAGGCCAAGTTGGATGACTGTCTGTGTGTATATGTGGAACAATTCAATGCTGCACATAAATTATAGTATTAACGTGTTGGCTTAAGACAACTTGATTATAGTGTTAGTCAAACAGCTTGTATTAAAAACGATATCATTGAGCATTTGTCGAAAAGATTATGATTGAGAAAGAGCTTCAAGTTAAACCTTAACAAGGCAGGCTGGGCCCTTCTCCCCAGGCAAAGGGAAGTTGAGATCCAGACTGGAAGTGCAGTGTGAAGGTGATGAGTTATGATTGGGGGCTTCCGTCTCTTGACGCTTTGACTCCATGTTGCCATGAGAATCTGCAGAACTCTGAGCTCCTGATCAAAGACATATACATATACACACATGTATACTAGCAACTTTTGAGGAAAGAATGCTAATAAATTTTCCACAATTTTCCAGATTCATGAAAAAATTTATGATTTCCAAATAAAGATAAACACACACAAAACAAAAAGATTGCACCTAGAAGAGCAATTTTCTGGTGATTAAATATTTTTGTCAAAGACAGGTTTACTGTCATTTTTAACACACTGCAGGCAATGGTTAAAAACGAAATATTGTTCCTTCAGGAAACAGTGCAGATATATAATAAACATTAACAGGCTGTAAACTTAGCAGTAGTGAAATGAGAAATGCGCATATACGTAGGTTTACATTCATAAAATACATTTCCATGAGGTTTCCATGACTTTTAAAGACTTAATGAATGTCCATGACTACTTCAGTCCTGGATATAACACTTGTAAAATTCCCTGATATTTCCAGGTTTCCAATGACAATGAAAACACTATTTGCCATCCATTATCTATATCCTACGTGTCTACATACTCATTAGAATAGTGGATTTTGTCGAAACCAAAAAATAAGGTGGTGGAAAGGGCTGATAACAGATTGATTGGCCAATCGTTTTTTAAAATAAATTTATAGTAAGAAAAGTTGAAGTTTAACATTCAGCACTGACCAGCACAGACAGAGGCTACAAGATTCCAAAAATAATAAAATCCTAGATGCAGTTTATTGTGCAACCCAAATCCCAATAAATACTAGAAGAAATAAAGATTTGGAGCATAATATGAATATAAACAAGCTTGGAACACACTCATACTGGGACTCTTATTTTGAAATTTCAGAGACTTTGCTCCATTACAATGCTCTATATTTAAGATTTGTATAGCCGATATACAGTTCACCAGAATACAAGACTTTGAACGACTCGGTTACTAACGTAACCTCGGTTCCCTGAGAGGAGGGAACGAGTATTGCGTAAGTAGCTTACGCTATGGGAAACTCCGTTTCTCGAGAAATATTGAAGTCTTTATGTAAAACGCATTGCAGCTGCACAGCAGACAGCAATGAGCTGAGGCAGCTCGGTCATTGGCTGTGCTGCGGCAACTTGCTCGAACCAATGACGGGCGACTCTGAACGCAGCGACCAATGAGCGCTTCACGCCACGCGCTCAGAGCCCGCCAAGATTAGCGTGGCTAAGGCTATATATTAGGCGCCCGTCATGAGAGTTCTTTAGGTTCAATCGACTGAAGCTGAACTGACCAAGCACAAGCACGGCAGCTTACGCAATACTCGCTCCCTCCTCTCAGGGAACCGAGGTTACGTCAGTAACCGAAGTCGCTCCTCTCGAGAGGTCTCTCCTATTAGCGTAAGTAGCTTACGCTTATGGGAACACCATGCAAAACGCCAGTGCGTGCTGACTTCGCTCTATAAAGCCAGAGGCGGATGCCTGAGCCTTAAAGCAAAGTGATTATCCAACAAGCCGCCAACGGCGAAGCTATATAATGGGAAAATACAGAGCCTTTGCCCCAAGGAGGTCCATGGTGGGCGCTCATTGTAAAAACACAAGCACATAACTTATGTACTGATTTTTCTATGTATTGATATGCATAAAAAATCCTCTAAGTCAGTCAGAGACGGACCTATAAGGGAGGAGATAATGCTCAGCATATACATACTCCAGTCCATTCTACAGTCAGGCTGATAGAATGTTGGAATGCAATGAGGGGACCTGTAGGTTATAAAACCTGATAAATGTCGAAGGCGAGGCCCAGCCTGCCGCCGCACAAATATCTTCAATGGGTATCCCACTCTCGACCACGCCTCACGCAGGAGGCCCTTGGCTTCATAAGCCAGCTTATAGCATCCACTATCCAGCCGATATTCTTTGCTTTGAAACTGCGAGACCTTTAGTGCGGCCGCCAAAGCATACTGAATAATTGTTCCGCCTGTCTGAACGGGCAGAACGCTCCAAATATACTCTGAGCGCCCTGACCGGGCAGAGTAAATTAGCGTCGCTTTAGTCCGCTGGGGACGATAGCGCTGCCAGAGATATCACCTGTACTCTGAAGGGTGTGGAGAGCACTTTAGGAATATACCCGTGCTTTGGCCTAAGGACAACTCTGCAGTCGTTAGGTCCAAATTCCAGGCAAGCAGCGCTTGATGACAGCGCGTGCAGGTCGCCCACTCTCTTGACTGAGGCGAGCACCAGCAAGAGCGCAGTTTTGAGCGAGAGCTGTTTAAGGTGCACGGTTCGGAGAGGTTCGAACGGGCACTCTTGAGTGCGCCCAGGACCGTGGCCAGGTCCCAGATCGGCACCGAGGGGGCGGGGTTCATCCTCCTAGCCTCTTAGGAAACGAATGATTAGGTCGTTTTTCCCTAATGAACGCCCTTTATCAGGATTGTGTGACGCCGCTATGGCAGCCACATAGACTTTGAGCGTGGAGGGTGTGCGGCCCGCCTCCAGCAGCTCTTGCAAAAAGGCGAGTACACTTGGTATCTCGCACGATTTGGGGTTCAAGCTCTTGGTATCACACCAGTCACTGAACACTTTCCACTTTTGGGCATATAAGCTGTCTCAGAGGGCGCTCAGGCCTCGTGATGGTTCTCAAAACTCCACTGGGAGGTTCTCGGAACCCGCTGAGGGGCCATGCATGGAGGGCCCACAGATCGGGCGGGGATGAAGAATCATCCCGTTGGCCTGCCTGAGGAGGTCTAGCCTCAGCGGAATCGGCCATGGGGCAGATTGCATCATCTGCATCAGTTCTGGAAACCACGTCTGGTTTTTCCAGAGAGGGCTACCAGGAGCACTGCACATTTCACTTCCCTGATCCGACTGATGACCTGAGGTAGCATCGCGATCGGGGAAAAGCATACAAGGGGCGGCTCGGCCAGACTTGGGCGAAGCGTCCGTGTTCTTTGAGAAGAAAAGGGGGCAGTGCGCATTTTCCCTGGAGGCTGAAGAGGTCGACCTCCGCCTTGCCAAAGGTTTGCCATAACCACTGAACCGTCAGGGGTGGAGAGACCATTCTCCTGGGAGAACCTTGTCTCTGGACAGCATGTCCGCTCCCTGGTTCAGGACGCCTGGCACATGCGCTGCTCTCAGCGAAGCCAAGTGGTGCTGTGACCATGAGATGAGCTCCCTGGCCATAGAGTGCAGGAGCTCGACCTGAGTCCACCCTGGCGATTTATATACGATACTACCGCCATGTTGTCCGTTCGGACCAGGACGTGTTCGCTTTTCAGGTACGGAAGCAGGGCTCTGAGAGCCAAGGCGACCGCTTTCATTTCCAGACAGTTTATATGTAGGCGCTTTTCCGGGTTTGACCAAAAGCCGGAGACAGGCCTGCCCTCGTAAAGGGCCCCCATCCTATTTTGGAGGCATCTGTCGTGATCATTTTTCTCCATGTGTTCACGCCCAGACTCACGCCGGTTCGATACCAGTCGACGGCTTTCCAGGGCGTCAGGGCTTTTATACAGCCGTGATTTGCTCTGATTAAAAGTGGCCCGAGCGCCACGCGCGTGAGTGGGGACACGGCTCTTGAGCCAGCGCTGGAGAGACGCAGCATCCTGCTGAAATCGCTTGCAGCCGGAGCTGGCAGCACCGCTCTGAATGATGTTTCAAGGCGTCGAATAGAGAGCAAGCGCTCTGATGAGAGGCGCGCCGTCATCTGCACTGAGTCTAGCACTATTCCCAGAAAGGAGATATTCTGGCTTGGGGATAGCACGCTCTTTGCAAAATTGATTCTCAGACCCAGGCATTCTAGATGGCTGATAATCCAAGATCTGTGCGTCGTTAACTGACTCTCTGATTGTGCTATGATTAGCCAATCGTCGAGGTAATTCTTCCTCTTAGCGGGGAGTTTCTTGGCTCGCGCGTCGCATCTGTGATGCTTGCGGCATGAGACAGAGAACTGTTTGAAACTGTATGGGCAGTGCTTATGGGTGGGGGTGCATATACCGTAGTAGGCACGCGCGCCACTTTCATAAAGCCTCCCGCTTGCGGCGGGGGGGTTTTGGCTATGCATACAGTGTTTGTGTGTAGGGGTGCATGCAGGACAGCAGGCATGCGCGCTACCTTTATAGTATTTCCCGCTTTTACTGGGGAAGTGTTTATAACTGTGGGAACAGTGCTTGCGTGTAGTGGTGCATACATGACAATAGGCACACGATCTACATATATGGAGCGTCCAGCTGGAGCTGGGGAAGTATTCGGCACTGTTTGGACAGTATTGATACGTGGGAATGCGCACTTTAGTGTGGACACGTGACCCCTTAGTGACACAGGCAGAAAATGACTCTTTTTGTGATTTCTGTGTGTTGCCGTTAAAACTGCGTTTGATTGCAGGCGAGCAAGTTCTGTGACTGGCCCATTGACTGCTGTACAGACATTTCCAGCTGCCTGTAAGGGGACTGGGTAATGTTTCACACGTTTTAGAGAGAGTGGTCCAGCTTTTGCGAGACACGCACTCTCTCTTTTTCTTCCTATTGCTAGGAAGACTTACGAGGCTCTGGGTTCAGCACGATCTTGGGCCGAGGACCCCGTTGCTCAGGCGGCTTCCTTCGGTTAGCGGAATGCAAGTGGCGTCGAACGTCCGTTTCAGGTCTGCTCTTTGGCTGGGAGATGGGAGGCGCCGCCCTGGCTCGCTGCTGCTGCTGAGGCGGTCTCTGGCGGCTCTGAGACGAGCTGGAGCGCTTGGACAGGAAGTGACGCATAGCCTGCGAATCCTTCCGAGCTTCAGTGAAGCGTTCAGCAAACTCTTTTACCGCCGGTCCGAACAGGCCACTTGGAGCGATAGGCGTGTCTAAGAAATGGCGCCTTATCCGCGTCCTTCATCTCTGTTAGCGTCAGCCACAGATGGCACTCAAGGACAGTCAGGTTAGCCATGGCCCGGCCGATGGATTGGGCGGTGGTCTTTGTGGCTCGCAGGGCTACGTCAGTGGTGCTGTGCAGGTCCTTGAAAGCCTCAGGTTCAGGTACCGACTCGTCCATGGTGCAGAGAAGTTTGGCCTGATAAACTTGTAGAACAGCCATGGAATGAAGCGCTGACGCAGCTTGGCCGGCGGCGGCGTATGCGCGGCCAGCGAGCTGAGGTAGATCGGCAGGGCTTCGAGGGATGAGAAGCTTTGGCTTTCCATCCAGCGGTGGAGGGTGGGCACAGATGGTTGGCCACAGCCTCCTCGAGGGGCGGGTTCCTCGTAGCCTCTTTCTCTCGCGCCGTCCACCGAGGAGAGCGAGGAAGAGAAAGAATGCTTCAGGCGAGCAGAGTGCGGGGCTTTCCACGACTTTGTGAGTTCGTCGTGAACTTCGGGGAATAAAGGGGAGAGTCTCTGTCGAGGGGCCTGCCGGCGCCCCTGCAGGAACCAATCGTCCAGCCGGCTGCTGGCGGGTTCTTCCGGAGAAGACCAGTCGAGCCCGAGGTTTTCCACGGCTTTGGACAGGATGCGGACGATCTCAGCGTCCATGCTGGTGCCCGTGCCCGCTGATGTCGACGGCGCGGGGTCGAAGGCCGAGCCCGGCCAGTCGTCGGATGCAGTGTCAATAGAAAGGCTGTCATCCTTTTCACCGTCGCCCCTGACGCCGAGCGAGACGAGACCCACCGCTCTGTTGGAGGGGTGCTGGTCCACCTGCGTGAAATGGACTGGCGGCGGGAGATCTTGGGTAGTGGTGAAGCACGGGGACTGGCCCGGCATGGCGTCACTGAATTCGCGTGCTCTGGCAGCCTCTGTGAGCGGCGCTTTTCTTGCTGCGGCTCGAACGGAGGAGACGGCAGCACGGTGGACGCAGGCTCGCTTGCGGCGAAGGCGGCAAAGCGAAGCGCCTCGGCGAGGCCCAGGGAGTCACATTCGGGGCATCCGCCCTGAATGAGAGCAGCTTCTGCGTGGTCAGGTCCCAGGCAGCGAGTGCAGATAGCGTGGCGGTCCCCGTCAGGAAGAGGGCCTCTGCACGAGGCGCAGGTTAAAGGCATTTGGAACAACGCCTGAAAATTGCTCTTTACTTAAATCAAAAGCGTCGCAGAGGCGAACACTTGTAAGTAAAAAGGATATCAGTGATGCGCGCCGGATGGCGTAGCAGAAGGCTTCGAAGGCGCCGGCGTCCTCTTAGCAGTCCTGCTGTAGTCTTGTCAACGGCGGGCGAAAAGACTCCAACAATCCGGAGGATCCAGCGAATAGAAGGTCTTCGCTGAAGGAGATTAAATCTAAAGAACTCTCATGACGGGGCGCCTAATATATAGCCTTAGCCACGCTAATCTTGGCGGGCTCTGAGCGCGCGGGCGTGAAGTGCGCTCATTGGTCGCGCCGTTCAGAATCGCCCGTCATTGGTTCGAGCAAGTTGCCACAGCACAGCCAATGACCCGAGCTGCCTCGCTCATTGCTGTCTGCTGTGCAGCTGCAATGCGTTTTACATAAAGACTTCAATATTTCTCGAGAAACGGAGTTTTCCCATAGCGTAAGCTACTTACGCAATAGGAGAGACCTCTCGAGAGGGAACATACATTTCACCAGGTTTCTTATTATTATTATTATTCACAAGATATGAAGTTGGAGACACGATGCACGTGCTGCTGACAGGGCACGCTTCCATATAATCGCATTTTTCTTTTCCAGTCTTTGCTTCAAATTAAAACATGACTTATTTATCAAAATAACCAACTCTGCATTGAAGTGAGGCTAAAAATATGGTTCAGTATTTTCAGTCAGAGAATGTTTTATTTCACCTCGAGAGGTCACTGTTATACTGTACAATTAAGCAAATCTAACTGTAGAATTCCCCAGCTCTGGCAACAAAGGAACACAAACTAGAAAAAATAAATATCGGCAACTATTGGCATAGTTGTCAGCGATAACCGATAGTTCCAAAATAGCAACTATCTCCCCCATTTAATCTGTAAAACAGATATATCGTTCTTCCTCTACTTAATTTCCCTCCTACCTTGGTTGGGATCTTTCATCTGTTGCGGCTGCATGTCCATCTCATCATCCTCCTCGTAGCTGCGTTTATGCCGATACGGGGCATAGGATGTGGAGGGCTCCACTCGCGCCTGACTGGAGCCTGCATAGCTGTTCTGAGCCGTTAAAGATAAATGAACACTATGTTCAATCATGCTGATCAATCAAACATTGAAGGGAAAATTAAAATTAACCATGACGTCAAAACAGTTATAGAAGCTCAGATCATCTATATTGTATACAAGACAGGTAATGGCTCCATATAAAAGGATATTTCCTTCACCCATTGAGATTCTCCTGGGATGGGGATGCAATAGAAGGTCTGTCTCTCTGATGTTACAGTGTTACTTGAGTTAAAGTCCACCTGCTGATGTTTATTTAAACATACGTGTCACTATTCGGCATAATCCAAAACAAATGACAAAAATGTACCCATATTATTACAAAAATGCATGTCACCGGATGTATGCTTGTGTTAATCAGGCAAATATTTACTCACCCCACACTCTGTTACATCTTTGTACTTTCCACACTTCAACAGCTGTGGGAAAGGACATTAACAAAAGCAATTGACTCCTTTTGTTTTGTACACCATTGTGTTCTTAAAAAAAGAGACATTCAAAACTGCACTAAATGTCATATCAAAAATACTTGTGTAAAGGGGATTCTATTGGACAGAGGTTAGAATTACTTACTTTGGAGTTTGATGTGGGATCATTCATCTCATAAATACCCATGAAAAATTCTGGATCGAACATATCCTGGACCATGCAACGGAATTTCACAAGGCTATTAGGCTTGAGGTAGTGCATAGGAACATCATTCAGGGATGGAACCTAGACAACCCAGCAGACAAAAAGATCATTATTTATCTGATGGCCAAGCTTCTTGAAACATGCTGGCTAATTATAATTAAAGGTGCACTCAGCAATTTTTCCACATTAAAAAAGTTTTACTACTAAAGAAATTAATTGTAATTTTGAAATGTATGTATAAAATCATGACCTCTCAAATAAAAGAGAACTCTAAACAGCTTTTATAGGATTACTGATATGGTTATTCTACATAGGGCAGGGGTGCCCTCATGAGGGCTGCCATTTTTAAAATCACATGACCAGCTGTATACTACTTGCTTAATCTCAGTTACCATCTTGCTATTGGATACATTCACTCTTGGATTAAATTAGTAATGGCTGATTGTGAACAGCATCTGTAACTGAAAACTATTGATTTTGAATGACGCTGAATCCACATCACTAGGTGTCACTGTAAGTCAAGATGACATGAGCAAAATTACATGCACCTTTTAGACGAATGACTATTGCAAAGACAGCACAACCCCAACGTATTCAAAACAGAACAACTCGGAAAATATCATGACAGATGTCAGAGGAACTCGTTTGCTGGATGATAATGAAATCGATCTTTTAAAACAAACCACTCCTCATGTACTCTAAACATGTGCACACCAATTAATTTACTTCTGCAAGCATTTAGCATGAAGCCTTTCATGCTAATTGAAAAACAAACAAGCTATTGACAAGTACCCATGTGTGAGCGTCGTTTTGTTTCAATTTCTCTTTGAAGTGCTCCACCACTTTCTTCTCCCAGTCTGGACTTGAGTTACTTTGGGCTGAATGAATGAACACAAAAAAGTATAATAAACTTTCAGTAAATTTAATTAGTTTATGCATGTGTGCGTTTTTTTTTTTTACACAATTCAACGACAATGATGGCAAAGTTACTTTTAATAGGGCTAAAATTATACTAAAAGTAATTAATAACTGGTCAGTATACGTAAAACCATGCCACTAATAGAACTGAAAAGCATAACAAATCATGTTGATCACATGCTCGTCTCTAACTGCATCTAAATACATTAGTAGAAAACAAGAATTTTGACCGTTGCGTCTTACCAAACATGCCATCAACAACACCCAGTGGGTTATTGATCCAATCATTAACAGTAGGCATCGCTGTTGGGTTTACAAAACGACAAAAGTTAAAACTAATGCGCCTTTGAAATGTAGTACAACTAGCACGTTCTGCAGCCCAGCACCACACAATACATCGTGGCGGGAAAATTGCGTCATTAAAAATTACCATGTGATCTGGGCGCACGCCATACGTTACACCGCACGTAATGTGAAGGCTAGACAGAAGATCGCCGATATTTACAGTGGATCTACTCCAGGAGCCAGAATAGCAAAGAAATATGTACTTTGCTGTAGAAAAAGGGATTTATTACATTTTCATTTATATCTGTATGCAGCATGTGAAGATTGTTTCGTTTCCCCCAATGTTTACATTTGTATGTTTTGTTTGCACAATAAAAAAAGAAAACAAAGTGATTGCTGCGATCTAGAGTTCAGATATTGTTTTTTTCTAGTCTTTTGACAAGAATTATTGACTCATTGATATAACAACCGCGTAACGGCCAACTGGCGTTTGCGGAGTCACCGTTTACGGAAAGCATACAAATGAATAGATAGCCATAAAATGAAACATTTCTGTCACAAAATTATCCTTGTCTTTTCTTAACAGCAAGTTAAACTCCGTATACTCATTCCAAAGCTCATTTGAAAAGCATTGTTTATTGTAAAATATGTTAAAGATTAGAGGACAAGTGGTCAGATAATTAATAGATAATTTCCTCAGAAAAGCAGTTTATTATGAACACTGACATCCAATAAAAAGCAAATAGCCTCTGGTCTCCTCGCCAGTGTACCGCCCAGTTCATTTCTACTGGTCTGCCACGTTTTGGATTGCTTTGTTACCTTGTAGGCTCGTTGGTAAAAGGGCTCTGGAAATGGTTCATGAGTGTGTTGTCTGAAGGTGTTGTTATTTATTTATGTATTTATAAAATGGATAGTTACGGCCCTTGATGCTGATTGGTTAACAGCTATTCTTTATTCATGATAAAGCACAACTTTGACCTCTTCATGGAAATTCTATTTGTATCACTCCACAGCACCTTATTCTTGTTGCCTGGCAACGTTCTGTTAACTATTTAATGTCAGGGACTATATTTTCTGGTGGAAGAATGGCATTTAATAATATTACTATATATATATATATATATATATTTATTTATTTATTTATTCTCTCCTCTTTTTCTCCCCAGTTTGGAATTCCCAATTCCGAATGCGCTCCTTGTGGTGGCGTAGTGGCCACCGAGAGCGAGAGCGACCAGGAGGAGGTTACCCCATGTGACTCCACCCTCCCTAGAAACCGGGCAATTTGGTTGCTCTTAGGAGACCTGGCTGGAGTCACTCAGCATGCCCTGGATTCGAACGCGAGAATCGAGGGGTGATAGTCAGCATCAATAACTGAGGGGCCCACAAAATATAAATGTAATGAACAACTGTGTATAGTGTATAGTCAAGGCTGAAGGGGTTGCAGGCACTCTGCTTATTAATGAATTATATTCACAATATAGTATGGCCTCTCATGCCTTATTGATTTTATATAACGGTCACCACATAACTGTGCATTTATTTCGTGTTTTTTATATTTGTAATTGTATTTTATTTATTTTTGTTGTTTGAATTTTTAACTTTATTTATGTTCTTATGATTATTCATGTATGCACTTGTTGCCATATTTCAGCCTCAGTTTTAATTTATAACAAACATTACTTATTTATTAATTTAATCATTCAACTAGACTCTTTAACTTTAAAATATGTATTAACGTTCTGGAAACCTTTTGTCATATAGTGTCAATAGTTCGTTGAAAAGAAAAGAACAAAAGAAGCGAAACAATCAAAGTTGTGTGTAGTTAGATTTTTCGTCAATAGATTACTTTTGCCTTCGTACGTCAACATTTTGGAGACGCACTTTTCATGAATCTGTATATCATCATTAGTCACTAGGTAAGATTCCTGTACAAACAATTCAGACTATCAGAGAAGTAAAAGTCTGTGAAAGGATATTGTTATCTGTACAGTGACGAACCAGGAAGCGGTGGAAACAAGCTCAGCCTGCTCGGACTGGAGGACAAGCGACGTGTAATATTTGGTTGAAAATGGCTGATAGGAAAGCCAATAACATCCCTAGTAGCAGCGCAAACCTGCTGTTTTCAGCAGCCCCGGAGTTCAACTTCAGCCTCCCCTTCATTCCTGTCAGCCAGGCCACTGGACCTGCGGTTTTATCTGGAGGTGAGTTTCGAAAGTATGAGGTGAAAAGAGCTGCATTAGTGGCTAGTGATGTTAGCTTATCTCTGTTATCAGCTCTTTGCGATGAATGGGTAACGCTTTTTTATATATTTGTTAAATCTCTGAAATCAGATGGAAATGCCCTGTTGTTACAGTGTTGAATTTGTTTGGTTAATTAGGCAGCTGATGATGTTTATGTTTGTTATACTATGAGGGTGTTAGTGTTATATCTGGTTGACAAGTCCAGCTTTTAAACATCTTGACTGAGGATCCAGATCAGTATAATTTGATTTCTTCTGTGGAGCACATATGATGATGTTTAGAAGAATGTTAGCCTCAGTCATCATTCTTTTTCATTGCATCTTTTTTTTTTTCCATACAATGAAAGTGAATTGTGACTGAGGCTGTCATTCTTGCTAACATCTCCTTTTGGGTTCCTCAGAAAAGGTATACGGGTTTGGATCAACATGAGGGTGAGTAGATGATGACAGAATTTTGGGGTGAACCATTCCCTTTAATAGTTCCACTGTAAATATTTTGTGTTTGTGCCATTTAATATAACTTTTTGTCATTATTTGTTTCAAAATGCATTCTAAAATAGACTAATATTCTGTACATTTCTTTGTCGTATTCTGAAAAGATGATGTCAGTGAAGTTGGAGAAGAAGACAGTTTTCTTGGACAGACGTCATCAACAGTTCCCCAACCCTCCACGTTCAGTTATTTCTCAAGTACCACCACCAGCAGCAGTGACCCGTTTGCCTCTATAGGACAGCAGCTATGCCCGCCTCCAGCACCCACTGTCGTTCCATCAACAACAGGGCCATCGCCTGCGTCAATTGCTGCTAGTCTGCCTCTAACTCCACCAATATCTCACATGAACCCTGTTCAGCAGTATGGCAGTGTTGTTAATCAAAGCCCTATGGGTACCTATACTCCCCCTCCTAATGCCCCATCTCCACCTCCTCAGAGCTCCCAGCAGTCATATAATCCATACCGTCACACAGCTGCCAGTAGCAAAGCAAATCCCTACCTCATGGCTCCTGAATTACAGCAACAGCCACCAAGCCAGATGTCCCAGCATCTAAACACCTATTCTCAAGCTACACCTGCTCCTTTATTCCAGGCCCCACCTACGGCATTCATGAAGGTTGGTCATGTTAATTGTCACTTTTGTCTTGTAGTTTTTTATAAGAGTAATTGAATTGACTTGTCTTGTGATGTGACATGCTAAACTATTTAAAAAATATAATTATTATGCAGCCAGTTATATTAACTGAGAGACTACATAGAATATTGCATGTTTTTACATTTACATGTATTAATTTAGCATAATATTTATCCAAAGTGATGTACAAAAAGACATAAGTGATTTATCTTAAGGAGACTTACATTTTATTAGTAAAGTTTTAGCCAAGACAGAGATTAGAGTGCAACACTTTTTTTTTTTTTTTTAAGAAGATGATGCATTTATAAAAATGTATTTGTCATATCACAGGAACATTTAAAGGAATATTCTGGGTTCAATACAAGTTAAGCTCAGTTGACAGCATGTGTGGCATAATGTTAATTACCACAAATATTAATTTCAACTCGTACCTCCTTTTCTTTAAAAAAAATCAAAAGTAAAAATCAATGTTACAGTAAGGCACTTACAATGGGAGTGAATGTGGCCAATTTATGGAGGGTTTTAAGGCAGAAATGTGAAGCTTATAGTTTTATACAAGCACTTACATTAATTATTCTGTTAAAACTCAACATATTTGAGCTATAAAGTTGTTTAAATTGACATTGTAGGGTTTTAGGGTTTGTTGACATTACATCGTTATGACAACGAATTTTCAAAAGTGGCTATAACTTTGCACAGAAAAAGGTTAGTAAGTGATTTTATCACACTAAAATCATGTCTATACAGATATTGTTTATGTCTTATGGCTAAACTTTTGAAACAGTGAGAATTATAACGTTCAAAAATTGGCCCTATTCACTTGCATTGTAAGTGCCACACAGCCTTTTTTTAAAGAAAAGGAGGACGAGTCAAAAGTAACTTTTGTGGTAATCAACATTATCCCACAAATGCTTTCGATTGAGCATAACTAGTAATAAACCCAGAATATTCCTTTTAAAAAGGATTATTGAAGGCACAAAGTTTATAAAAATGTTGAGAATCTTAAAAGAAATTGAGACTCATGGACTTTTTAAATGACAATTACACAGTTACGTACAAGAGTTATACAGTATACAGTACATATCTGAAATCTGGTCTGCTGTAATTATTAGTTTCTAAAGAGTCTACCAGTTATAAAAGTCCATATTCATAAGTAGGAAAACCATTTGTTGATGACAATTTAAAGATAATCTCCAAAGGAAAATTCTTCTCTTGATTCAGGCTCTAGCTACATTTACATTTTACATTTAAAATCAATTAATTGTGTTTAATTGAGCCAAAATCAATTAAGTGTGTTGTTTTAAAGTACTGTATGTTTAAAGGAATAGGACGCCTAGTAATGAAAAATCTGTAATTATTTAGTCACCCTAATGCCGGTCACTCTATACCCATATGACTTTCTTTCTTCCGTGGAACACAAAAGGTGAATTTTAAGATTTGTTTATTTTTTGCTAAATAATGCTAAACAATATTGACTCTGGTTTGTCAAGCTCAAAAAAACACACGATAAATCCACTGTAAATGTATTTTTATAACTTGTACACTAAATCCCAAGTCATCTGAAGACATATGTATGTATAACATACATATTTGTATAACAAAACAACATTTGTTATAATTCATAAATAAAGTGAATTAAATACTATGTCAGTAGTATTAAAAAATAAATAAATAAAAAGCTACATCAATAATGTCAAACCTCATTGGTTCTTGCGATATGACATCATTACATTTGGTAGCGAGACGTGATGAGAATCAATGAGGTTTGACATTATCGAAGTAGCCACCATATTTGAATTATAGAGTTTATTAATGATTTGATTTGCATTTATTTTGGGGTTATCTATTCCTTTAAGAGAACACATGTATTTTATAAGAGTTCTAAAAGAGATTTTACTTTGTCTTTTTACTGCTTTGCTATTTTGCAGCCTCCACCAACACAGGTTCCACCACCTCCTCCAGCAACCAGCATGGCTGGGCCATTGGTCCCTGCCAACTCTATGATGCCATACACATATAATGTTTATGAAGCCATTCAGCCTCACTGGTTCTACTGCAAACAAGTGGAGTCAAAGATGGTCTGGCTTCCCTTTAGTGTTCTGGATTCCATGTATCTGGAAGAGACTTTCAACTCTGGTGAGGCTGGAAGTGTTTTCATGAAACCTTGTAACACTGGCAGCCAATATTTTGCTCTTAGTTGTCTAGCTGTTGATGTATGAAACCTGCAGTTTATGAGGAAATTTTAAGGGTAAGTGTAGTTATGTTTGTCCAAATGGAACTACTTGTGTGACTAACTTAATTTATTTTAGATAAACTGCAATGAATTGAGTTGCATGTATGTATGTGTGCATGCAAAGAACTGTTATGTAAAGGAATGTGGCCACTGTTAGTCTATTTCACAACATATTCACTGACATGTATTGTGGAAATTGTCTCTCCAGTTCAGCCCGATCCAGAGAATGTGATTGTATGTACGGATGGAGGGCGCTATGATGTTCAGCTGTATGATCGTGCACGGACCGCCGTGTACTGGGAGGAAGAGCCCACTGAGGTCCGTCGCTGTACCTGGTTCTACAAAGGAGACACAGACAGTCGCTTTGTTCCCTACTCTGAAGACTTCAGTGAAAAGTTGGAGGTTTGTAATTCCCTACTTGGCCATTTTTCTAAGTATCCTGAAAATGAGGATGACATATTAACCACTAAATTGTATGTTGTCATCATTACATGCAAGTCATGCATTAATCGCACATTTTGAACATGTTTTGTGAACTCTGTTGCATATTTAATAATTTGTTTTTCTGATAAAAACAGGCAGAATATAAGAAAGCTGTTACTAATAATCAGTGGCATCGCAGACTGGAATTTCCATCTGGGGAAACCATTGTAATGCACAATCCAAAGGTACAACTTCATCATGCACTACACAGAGTGATACTGCATGTGGATGGTACACACTTTACTATTGTAGCATAAACCTGATTGGTTTCTCTTCAGGTGATTGTGCAGTTTCAGCCATCTGCTATGCCTGATGAGTGGGGCACGACACAGGACGGTCAGACTCGACCAAGAGTAGTTAAGAGGGGTGTGGACGATGATCATGATGAAGTTCCTGATGGTGACTAAACCGTGTGACCTAGATTTCTTAATGTCTTACCTTAGGGGCTGTTCCTGCATCCATCTGCACTTTTTTTTTTATGTAAACATGTGCTAGACGGACATCTTTTACCATTTCGTTTACCTTTTTAAAGCCTTACTAGCCTTACTAGGTTACTATGAGAGCACTGCGTTTATAAAATGGTATGTTAGAAACAGTTTAACCTTTAAAAATGTATCTTTAGACACCTGTTCTGTTCCATTCCAGTGCTTCTGTCTAGTTTTTTTAAATGTAAGAATGTGTCCTGTGTGAACAAACCCATAGGCAGACACTAACAAAGTTATTTAAGTGAACTGTTGCTGTGATTTCTCCCTCTAAAATTCCCC
Source organism: Xyrauchen texanus (assembly GCF_025860055.1). NCBI lineage: Eukaryota > Metazoa > Chordata > Actinopteri > Cypriniformes > Catostomidae > Xyrauchen > Xyrauchen texanus. Next base: position 19,379,073 of record NC_068299.1, on the reverse strand, counting down.
TACATTTAAGAATGGTTTCAAAATGTAGAATACAATTATTTATCTAACAGCTCTAAACTTAATTTGTCTTGGTAATTTATAATATTAAGTATTTCTTGAAGATGAGTGTGTAGTGTGGCTGTATATCAGTGAAGAATATTGCCCTCTCTTCTCTAGGTGAGATGGCACAGGTGGACCATCTGGTGTTTATGGTGCATGGCATTGGCCCAGTCTGTGACCTGAGATTTAGGAGTATTGTGGAGTGTGGTATGTTACACTAGCCAGTTCAAATTTAAAGGAATAGTTCACCCAAAAGTCACTATTTATCTTTTATCAGCTGAAATTAAACAGATTTTTAGAAGAATATTTCAGCTCTGTTGGTCCATTCAATTCAAGTGAATGGTGGACAGAAATTTGAAGCCCCAAAAAGCATTTAAATGCAGCATAAAAGTAATCATTCTGACTCCAGTGGTTTAATCCATGTCTTCAGAAGTGATATGATATGTGTGGGTCAGAAACGGGTCAATATTTAAGTCCTTTTTACTATAAATGTCGGCTTTCACTTCCACATTATTCCTCTTTTGTTTTATGGTATTTTGCATTCTTCATGTTGATCGCCACCTACTGGGCAGAGAGAAGGATTTATAGTAAAAAAGGAATTAAATATTGATCTGTGTTTCACTCACACCTATAATATCACTTCTGAAGACATGGATTTATCTAGGGCTGTCACTATTTATTATTTGGCATTCGAGGAATCGAACAATTTTTCTGACGATTAATCGCGTAATCGGAAACATTATTTAATAACTTCAATTCCATAAAGTTGTGGAGGTGAAATCACGTTTGGCTAAAATGTACACTTGTACACAATGTACAAATGTACACTAATTAGCCTCAGTTTTGATGTATTTTACAATTGAATAACGACAACAAAACAAATTCTGCAAACAATATGTAAAGCCAACAGACACCTAAAATTGATCTATAATATAAAAAGTGTATATTCAAGTTGCGAGAGATTTTTAAATGAAAGATCTACATTTTTCTTTAACAAGTTCAACATGATCTTCCCATTTTAGTTTAGATCTCAAATATGGGAAAACAGGCCAAATATTTTCCATGTTCAGAAACAATATCTGCACAGTGCCCACCAATCTTGTGTATTTAGGATAAGTTTTATATGTGGTTATACTATTTTGTAGAGATATAAAAGCCTTTTTTTTTTTTTTTACTTTAACTTGCATGCAAAACAGAATACAGTATTCACATGAGATGTTTTTCACTCTCACGTTGAGCTGCAGCAGTTGTGGGCATACAGAAGAAGAAGAAGAATCCTTTATTTGGTCACACATTATACACACAGTTTTTTTTTTGCATATATACAGTGAAATGTATTAGTTTTCACATATCCCAGCTAAGCTGGGGTCAGAGTGCAGGGTCAGCCATGATACGGCGCCCCTGGAGTGATAGGGTTACGGGCCTTGCTCAAGGGCCCAACAGTGGCATCTTGGTGGTGCTGGGGCTTGAACCCTAACCTTCTGGTCAGTAACCAGAAACAACTGTTGAAGTGCTGTTGCATTGCTGAAGTGATGTTTTTTAGGCCCTGCATTGTTATACACTTCTAAAGTGAAGTACTGTCACACAGCTAGTTGTGTTTGCACCCTCGTCCATGGACTATGTCACTTCTGCCTTGTTTTCGATTTGTTGATTGGGCAGTTTTGTGATTGATGAATTTTTGGAATCGAGTAATCGAATTAAATCAAGTTATCGTGACAGCCCTAGATTTAACCACTGGAGTCATAGGGATTATATGATATATTTTATGCTGCCTTTATGTGCTTTTTGGAGTTTTAAAGTGCAGGCCACCATTCACTTGCATTGAATGGACCAACAGAGCTTTGTTTGTGTTCATCAGAAGAAAGAAAGTCATTCACAACTGAAATGGAATGATGGTAAGTAAATGATGAGAGAATTTTTATTTTTGGGTTAACTAACCCTTTAACCTTCACATTAATGTACAATTTTGTACCGAATGCATTATGTTATTCCTTTTAATTTGTTCATATGAAAAGCTCAGTTTCTTAAATATATACATAAAATGTTCATGGAGTGTACTATACAAAAGTAGTTTTTTAAGGTTATGTTTGTCCTAATCAAAACTATTCTATAACTGCATAATTTGAAGTCAGAAGTTTGGCCTTCGACAGATTAATTTACTGCAAGATTAATTTAATGCTTATGTGCAATGCAATATACAGTAATTCTAAAAACAAATCCTTCTTTTTTGACTCCTTGATCCTTGTTTCACTTCAAACAAATAGTTTTTGTTTACAGTGGATGACTTCCGCAGTGTGTCCTTGAAGTTGCTGCAGAGTCATTTTAAGAGGGCCCGGAATGAACAAGTTATTAGCCGGGTGGAATTTCTCCCTGTTCACTGGCACACAGCTCTGCATGGTGATGCTACAGGGGTTGACAGGTACAGACATAACATTCAGCCACATTCAGGAGAGATGTGCAGTTTTACCTTGGATGCTGTAAGTTATGCCTAGAAGTAATTTTGTTTGTATGTGAAATGTTTTTTTTTTCTTGTATGGTTTTACATTAAAATTTTGTTTATTTCCTTTATGTTTTTAATCATTCAGGCGGATAAAGAAGATTACCCTGCCCAGCACAGGTCGTCTGCGTCACTTCACTAATGAAACCCTCTTAGATGTGCTTTTCTACAACAGTCCTACATACTGTCAGACCATTATGGACACAGTGGCTTTTGAGATCAACCGTTTGCATGCACTGTTCTTGCAGAGAAACCCAGACTTCAAAGGGAGAGTGTCTGTGGCTGGACACAGCTTGGGTTAGAATCCCTTCCTTATATGTGCTTAAACTCTTGATACATGGTTAAACATTCTTATAATTTCCATTTGAAACAAACTGATGGTTTATTAGTCTTCTATAGTAGTATATTTATTAAATTCAGTATTTTTGTTGAAGAGCATCATTAAAAATTGTTTATGTTTTCTATGTCAACTAAACACACATCCAGTAAAAGAATGCCACATATTTGATTGTACTGCTTTCTGTTTTAATCTATAGTTGTCTTAATTCACAGGCTCATTGATACTGTTTGATCTGCTGTCCAATCAGAAGATCGGGTCACCTTTATCAGGTCCAGTAACCAATGGCAATCCTCAGCCTAATGTGAAACAGGTATATGTACATTTGGGATTAAAATTACCTACAAATGCAATGCATTAATTAAACTAGTAAATTAAAATTGGCAGAAGCTATTTTAAGTTTAAATGGCAATCAAAAGCATCTTCTTTGCACAAAATGCAATTAGTGTTAGATGTTATTTGTACCCTGGTGCAAATAGTGGCAGATACTATTTGCAAAAATTATGAAATGCTAACATACAGTACAGGGGCATCACTGCAGCATGTCTATTGTGTTAATTTAGAGTCACACAGACACACTAAACTAACCCTAACCATCTCAATGGTCACCTATCAATGGTTTTACACCAGTAACCACAATATCACCATGGTATTTTGTAGCAAAATCATAGTAACCAAAAAATAAAACATGGTTGCTATATTAACACCATATTACTGTAGTGACACCGTGGTTAATTGCAATAAAACTATGGCTTCTGCCAAAAAATGGGGTTACTATAATATTACTATGGTAAAACTATGGTTAAAGGTTCACTCATATTTACTCACCCTCATGATATCCCAGGTGTGCATGATTTATTTTTTTCACCACAACACATTTGAAGAAAAATATCTTTGCTCAGCAGGTCCTTAAAATGCAAGTGAATGGAGATTTCTCATTTGAAGCTCCAAAAATCACAGACAGTCAGCGGTTAATTGAATGTCTTCTAAAGCGATACGATCGCTTTTGGTGTGAAAAGGATAAATATTTAAGTACTTTATTTTTAGTCTAAGTCATGTTTCCGTTCTGGAGCGGTACGCGCGTGTGATGTAATATCATTGGCATTTGAGATATGCTTGAAATGAAGCACGTGCGTCACAGCCAGAAGAGCAGCGTTGTTTACATGTGATCTGTTTCTTTACTCACAATGGTGCGTTTGTGTGCTTATCCTGGAGGTCTCAACCGAGATTACGTCTGTATCATGACAATGTGAATATGTCACATGAGAGACCACTTGGACTTCAACCTTTCGTGAAGCATACACGAAGTGATGATTTAAAGTTAAAAAGTACTAAACATTTATATTTTTTCACACCAATAGTGATCGTATAGCTTTAGAAGACATTAACCTAACCGCTGGATTCATATCTATGATGTTTATGCTGACTGTCTGTGATTTTTGTAGCTTCAAAAGAGAAATCACCATCCACTGCATTTTAAGGACCTGCTGAGCCAAGATATTTTTCTTCATATGTGTTCTGGTGAAGAAAGTCACACACCTTGGATATCATGAGGGTGAGTACAAAATTAGAGAATTTCCAATTTTTGGGGAACTATCCCTTTAAAGTACCAAGATCAAACCTTTTTAAAACTCACCGACCTTCACAGTGACCAAATAACTGTGAGGAAATCAACCTTTATATTATTTTTTATTATTAGTATTAAAGGAAATATTAATACAGACAGGAGCATGATGGGAAAAACTGGGGCAAAATGGGGAATCAAACCCGGGTCTTCCATATGAGAAAAACACATTCACAGCATCTTTACATACTTCGCCATTGATCTCTGTGTTTCCACAAGACTGTTTGTGTGCAAATAGCCATGATGTATGGCAGATGCTGTTTACACCTAGTGCAAATAGTCACTATGATAAAAATTGTGTTTACTCTGTTCTGTGAGATTACCTGAGATTACATATTAAATTCATCCAGGCCAATGAAGTTCCTACCATAGCGGCTGTTGAGGAGGAGTCTAAAGAGGAAGAAGAGGAGATTGGCGACCTGCCATCTGTTCTGGATATGTTGGGATTGTCTGAATACCTGAGCATCTTTGAAAATGAAAAGATTGATGTGGAGTCTCTGGTAAGAGTTTTCATGATTTCTTTTTTTTTTAATGTAAACCTTTTTATATTAAATTTATAATGAAAAGCAACTCATCAATGTCGTTTCTCCATCTCTTTTTGCAGCTTATGTGCACAGTCGATGATCTGAAGGAAATGGGTATTCCTCTGGGCCCACGTAAAAAACTTGCCAAGTTTGTAAAAGAGAAGTCAGCAAAACAGGTAAATATTCACTTTGCTTCATATTGCATCAGGTGTCAAAAACTTTTATCATTACTGCAGTATGCTGTAAGACTTTAAACATACATTTGTTACCTGGCAGGCAGCAAGACAGTCTGTGACAGAGAAGACCGTCGCAAAAGAGGAACAAAAAGAAACCCCACGTCCCCTTCAAACAGAGCCCACACCAGATCCTGCCAACTGCAAACTGCCAGTGGGAAGGACCATGTCCTCAATCCATGTGGATTACAACCATTTTGAAATAGGCACAGGACAGGTAAAGCTGATACACACACCATCCCAAATTAGTCTGTGGATGAGAATATATTGGCAAGAGGGACCAACTGTTGGTTGTAGTGTCTTAATTTTGTCAGAATTTGATACAGTACACATGCTCTGAGATTTTTGACCATGATGTTCTCCTCTAGGTGTCAGTGGTGTATCATGCTCTGGACTTTGAGCCGGTGAATTTCTTTGCACTCGGATCTCCCATTGGAATGTTTCTGACTGTACGTGGAGTGGAGAAAATTGAAGAGTCTTACCAGCTTCCCACCTGCGAAGGATTCTTCAATATCTATCATCCAGTAAGTAGTTCAGATACTAAATTGCAAAAGGTTTATGGAGAATGAGTAACCGTGCCATAATCTTAACTTTATAATCTTCTTATAGTTATCTCTGTTTCTAATACATGAAAATTGCCACAAATTAAGATGTTTCTCTTTGATTGTGCTCTCAGCTGGATCCAGTTGCATACAGAATCGAGCCCATGATCTTACCAGACATCGAACTGGACCCTATTTTGATCCCTCACCATAAAGGAAGGAAAAGACTTCATCTCGGTATGTCTTACACACATGTTATTTCGAAAACAATCCTGAACCAGAATGAGACAGAACTTAGTTCATTGTTGTTGATAGATGCAATTAGTAGTAATTTAAAAAATACGATACAAAAGCATTTATTGTAGTTGTAATAAGAAGACATGACTTTTTCCAGTTTCCTGGGTGTGATGTTTTTGTTTCATGTCTTGTGTTCAGAACTGAAAGAGAGTTTGTCCAGGATGGGCTCTGACATAAAGCAAGGCTTTATCAGCTCTCTGAAGAGTGCTTGGCAGACTCTGAATGACTTTGCTCGTGCTCACACCTCTTCCACTCAACTGCACGAACAGCTCGCCATGGTAGCCAGTCAGATCAAGGCAGAGGTGGAAAAGGAGGAAGGAGAAGGTGAGACATTGAAGGAACTGCCATTGAACAACCACAATGCATATGGTCTTTTCATTTCATTAGCTCACTGTGCATACTTCTCATACTGAATCAACATCTAAATCACAATGTTTGTCTGTAGAGGTGAGTAAGATGGTTGAGAGTCCTGAACCTCAGAAGGAGGAGACTCAAGTTAAAGTAGGTCTGCTGAATGGAGGAAACCGCATTGACTACGTCCTGCAAGAGAAACCTATCGAGAGCTTCAATGAATACCTGTTTGCACTCCAGAGTCATCTGTGTTACTGGTATGTGATGTAAAGAATCATTGTCTTCCATAAGAATGTCACTGTGTTGTTTGATTATTTTTAAAAGCAGATTTCGTTTGTCTTTTTCATCAGGGAATCTGAGGACACAGTTCTACTTATTCTCAAAGAAATTTACAAGACCATGAACATATGCCCGGATCAGCCAGTGCATTGATATAATTAATGACAAACTCATAGGCATCAAAAAATATACTACATTGAAGTTAAATCAGTATTTTAAACCGTTTTCAGCTCTCTAGCTGAACAAAGATTTTTTTTTTTGCTTTTTTGTTTTTCTTTTATTTTCTATTCTTGCAGTCTGTTGTATAAAAATGAATACACTTGTGTTATTCCATGTCTTAAATTAAGAAATTAAACAGTGGATTTCAATAACACCACAAAGGTTTGAAATTACATTTTTATAGCTTAAATTATTGAGCTGCAAAAGTTTGAGTGCGAATGGAATCAAATGTGAATTCCGATATCAACAGAAACTTGTATTTGGAGTTAAGGAAGATGATATATTACCTATGCTGGTTATTGCTTAACCAACAAGTCATAATAAACTGATCTATTTAGTAGCCGTTGTGTCGCTCTGGTCTGTCTTGTTAGATGTTTACAGGTATAACAGTGCTCTAATGTTCTCATGCATAGCAAGCACGGGTTTAATTAGAATTTACATTTAGCGGCACATAGATTTTGATCAAAATTGTTAATAACAGCACCTGTAGGTGCTCATGGCCATAGTAAAATAAATTATTTTGGGTCAAACCATCCCAGGATCAAACAAATACACAAAGCATTTGCAATGACAAGTTCCAGTGGTACACAGTGGTTAATAGAATTGGCAACTGTTGTTGGGGATCAGATAGCAGGCCCACATATGTCGTTCATGCTATTTTCATCTCTTTGTTAGTCACCAGAACTTTGAAATTTCTCTTTTTTTGCCTTTTATTTATAGGCCGGTACAGTGTAGAAAGGGAAGTGGGGTTGAGAGAGGGATTGTGGGATCTGGACAAGACACAGGTCTGACTCTAACCTGGATTCTCTTGCACAAACAGCTCATTAGTCCTAAGCATCTGCACAGTCCACTGCTACACATATAAGATGAAATGTAACTTTTATCACTGTGAGTCATTGTGGAAGTTGTTACTGATTTAAATATGACCACATCATGTTACCACTTTGTATGAGTATATGGACCTCTATAGTCTACTTAGATAAAGGGAGACATACCTTTCAAAATGGCAGGTTGTATTCTTTTTATTTGTTTAAAAAATGAGGAATGGAACAATTGCAACCTCATGGTCAAATTGAAGCCTTGATAGCCATGGATATATTCAACTGGAATTAACAATACATATCCTCAGAAGCTAAGAGGCACATTCAGGCAAATCTGTTCTTTAGGGTTGTAAATGGTTTAGTTTCTTTCACCGTTTACTACACACCACAGATTGAGTTAGTGGTTGCAGGGGTCACAGCATTTGATGTTTACCATTAACCCCTAACATTGAATGCTATGGCACCGAGCTGCCTCCTCACATGTTGCAAATTAAGAGTTTGACTCATGCATAAAAATGCATATCAGGACCATGCAGCAAAAACATGGAAAGCTTTGGGGGAAAGACTAAAGTATATACTGTTCCAACAGAGACATTACCTACCAAACTGCCCATTACCTAAATTACTCTCTAGCATGACAAGTTGAACCACATCCATTCATGGATGATTGTCAATTTCAGCATTTAAATTAGATCCCTTTTTTGTCAGTGCAAAGTTGAAAGTTATAATATAAAAATAAAAATGCAAGGTATGACTCTGTCAGTTAGTTGCAAATTAAAAAAATAAAATACAAAAGTCATGCTTTACTCCTGGCACGTCTTCTCAAACTTGCATTTATGAGAAGAAAAGTTAAGAGAAGATAATCTTCAATAACTTGTGTTTCCTAAAGGAACGGGTCACTATTCACATATATACAGAGTTATTGTCCAAAAGGTCCTTGCTGAACACTTTAAACAATTCCAGAAGGTTGATCAAATGCTTCTGTAAACGATTTACATAATACCAAATCAATAACATTCCCCCAGCCGATAAAGTCTTCTTGCTGTCATAGGGTCTTCTTTAATCTATGGATTATTTTAGATTTAACAAGGAATAATGTTCAGTTGAAATAATCTGCACGTGTCTCAATAGACACAAAAAAAATGTCCTCCATGCTGTGCACTGTTGAGCGTGTACAGAATGGATGTCTGATTGCATACTTGATTCATTCTGCCGGTTTACTCTGAGTTCTGAAAGCCTGCTTTCGAAGGTGAGTCTCAATCTCCTCCCTGAACACAAGCATGCCCAGATGAGAGTGTGACGCCTCATTCATGGCCTTGGATTGGATGCACATGCGGTATTGTTCTGGTGTCAGCTCGTCAGCACACAGCTTCTCATGCCAAAGGTGGAACAGGCCAGACACAGGTGTGCGAATCACAATCTGATCACTCCGTAGGTACTTCCTGTACAAGTGGACATCTTCTACCCCCCAACCTTTTACTTCCAGGTCAAATCCTCCTAAAATAGAGATATTGCCATTTCATTCATATGAAACAAGCAACACATACTGTCTTATTATGAGAAAGAAGTACACTTTATTTATATTCTTTAAACAAGAAAATCTTACCAATGCTGAGAAAATCTGAGCGATACTGACAAGTCATACCAAATCCAAAATCCCTCCAGAATCCTGCATCTTTTTTATGAATCTACAAACAGCATACAATTGTATTATTTCCATTTGTATAACTAGATGTAATAAATTCTATTAAAAAAAGCTACATATTCTGATATTGATGTTACATACCAGCTGATTTTCAATAGGGGGTGGCAACTCAAGATTTCCATAAACTATGGCTGGATTATACAAACTGAACACCACGGGATAGAAAACTCGCTTTCCTTCAAGGTAGAAAAAAAAGATTGTCATTTACTAAGATCCCCTTTCCATCTGGTATTAAGATGTGGTTGATTTTGGTGATTGGATCACGTGGTCAGCACTAAAAACAGGGTCTAAAACTTTTGTGATCGGATCATAATAGCACACCTTTTTCATGCTTTGTCTTTTTTGACTTTGTTGTCATGAAACAGAGACACTCTACGGAAGTGATAAGGTAAAGTAGGCGTTGATGTGTTGTTGTGGAAGCAGCTAGATGCTAGTGCATACAACAGTGTGACATTACAATGCGGAGGAAGTAGAGAACCATTTGTTGATCTCAGTGATTTAGAAAACGGCTTTTTAATGACAGAGATCAGAGGAGAATGGGCCAGACTGCTCCAATCTGACAGAAAAATAATAGTAACCCAAATGGACACACGTTACAACAGTGCTATGCAGAAAAGCTTTTCTGAACATACAGCACGTTGAACATTAAGACGGATGGGCAATAGCAGCAGAAGACCCCTCTAGGTACCACTACTGTCAGCTAAGAACAGGAAACTGAGGCTGCAGTTGGCACATGCCTCAGCTTTCTGTTCTTGGCTGACAGAGTTGGAATCCAACATGGTCTTCTGCTGTTGTAGACCATCCGCCTCAAGGTTCGACATGTGCATTCTGAGATGCTATTCTGCTCACTACAATTGTACAGGGTGGTTATCTGAGTTACAGTAGCCTTTCTGTCAGCTCAAACCAGTTTGGCCATTCTCCATTGACCTCTCTCTTGACAAGGCATTTTTGTCCGGATGTTTTTTGTATTTTCGCACCATTCTCTATACACTCTTGAGCACGGTGTCAAACTCGGTTCCTGGAGGGCCACAGTCCAGCAGAGTTTAGCTCCAACACTAATTAAACACACCAGAAGCAGCTAATCAATGTCTTCAGGAATGCTTGAAGATTACAAGGAGGCATTTTGGAGCAAGGCTGGGACTAAACTCTGCACTGCTGTAGCCCTCCAGGAACTGAGTTTGACACCCCTGCTCTAGAGACTTTTGTGTGTGAAAATCCCAGGAGATCAGCAGTTACAGAAATACTCAAACCAGCCCGTCTGGCACCAACAATGATGCTACGGTCTAAATTACTGAGATCACATTTTTACCCCATTCTGATGGTTGATGTGAACATTAACTGAAGCTCCTGACCCATATCTGCACGATGCTTTACATTACACTGCTGCCACACGATTAGCTGATTAGATTATCGCATGAATAAGTAGATGTACAGGTGTAAAGTGTCTGGTGAGTGTATATGTATGTACGTATGTATATGGATAAATGAATGGAGCACAAAGTGCACATACGCACACAAATACATCATGATATGCACATATACAGCACTCAAACAAAAAAGTGCATGATGTGACAAATACGAATGTGTTATCTAGTGAAGGGCTCATGAACTTTCAGTTGGAATGTTTATTGAGATTACAGACCCGGAGCTGCATTCAGACGACAAGTACTAAGGAATTCCCGTTTGAAGTAGATGTCAACATCACAGAAGAACATCAAGACATCACCGCCTTTATCCCATGCATGAGCGCCAATGTCAAGACCACGGCCACGAGAAAACTCCTCATCCACAGGGATCAGGGTGTAGTTACTGAAGTTTTCCTCACTGGAAAAAGATCAGAGCAAATTTCAATAAATTACTGCAAAGGAAACAAATGGACTTCAGAAGACTTTTGGCAATGATACTGTGTAATGACATACCAACACTGGGTCTTGATCTTAACCAGATTCCAATGCATTACTTTCTAACATTCAAATAATACTTTTGAAAATGTAAGAATATTTCTTGCTGGTCACTGCAATTACCATTTTCAATCATTTCTACTGACCAGCTATGATGGGTAAACAGAAAATTCCTTTTAAATGTTGACAAAACATTGTTACACTTCATGCATGCAATATAACAGAATATTTGAAAAGCTCAAACCTGGACATTTTCTGTAGAGATGCCTTCACATCCTGCAAGCCCTCCTGTCCAAAGTACACCACTGTGAGATGCACCCACTTGTCCTGTTGTATGCAAACCTCCCTGCAAACAGAAAATGCAGTCTTTCCACATTTCTGACCAAATTTGACTTGTAAAATTGAACATTCCAAAGTGCACAGTTTTGTAGTATTCTGTATACCAATAGGGACATTTGTAATTTATAAGTTCAACCCCATGCTTTACAGCATGCTTGATTACACAGACACATACACGTTTCCAGAATCAAACCCAGAATATGCCAGTCTTACATTATTTATTTGCCAGCATGAGTGGAAGATTTTACAATGTGTACTTCACATACATCCCAGAAGGTGTGGCACTGAAATGTCTAGAGTGACCTTCTCACCTGAAGTTGTTTAAGAACTGAACAAAAGCTTCAGTCCGGCCTGACAGTGGCACGATGATGTTAATGACGGTGCTGGCAGTGTCTACAGATGTACTCCTCACTTTCATCAGGGGCCCAAATGGACGGAAGAGGGTGACGTGATGGTACTCGTGGGAATTCTCTTTAGCAAAGTAGAGCTCATACAGTGTGCCTTTGTCCCTCTCTGTTCTGTAGATTCCTGCCAAGAATAGCAAGTACACAAGAGTGCAGCTAGAGTAACTGAAAGTCTAGAGCTGTGCAAAGTTCACATCTTTTTTTATTCTCAAATACAAACATGCACTGTTAAGTACACACAAATCCCTGACCATGTGGCATATGGTTTTGAATTGTCACATGCCTTCCAATAGAAAATGGCCCACAACAAGGAATGGTCTGGGTTCAAAACTTAAGCCTAACTGACAATGTTGACTACCACAAAAAAATTATTTTGACTCATCGCTCGTTCATTAAAAAAGCAAAAATCGCAGTTACAATAAGGCACTTCCTATACCGTAAATATGGCCTCCATAAATTTCAAATACACACAATTATAAAAGTATAGCTATAAGACATAAACATTATGTGTTAACATGATTAGAGTGTGAAAATCAGGGATTTACTGGCATTGCAGAGTTAACCAGATTACACGGTTTACGGAGTTACTTCATCATGACAAAAGTGAAAGTTAAAATATCAAAGTTTTAAAATATTGAGCTGTTTCTCACCCACACCTTCTGAAGATATGGATTAAACCACTGGAGTTTTATAAATTACTTTTTTGCTGCCTTTATTTGCTTTTTGGAGCTTCAAAATTCTAGTCAACATTCACTTGCATTGTTTGGACCAACAGAGCTGAAATATTCCTCTAAAAATCTTCATTTGTGTTCTGCAGATGAAAGAAAGTCATACACATCTGGGATGGCATGAGGGTAAGTAAATGATGAGAGGTTTCATTTTTGGGTGAACTAATCCTTTAAGTGATATAGCTAAGTGCCATATACTTCATCTGAAAAGCTCTTACCCTCAAAAAAATGGCTTTCTGTGAACGTTTGCCTCTGCATGGGGATGTTATCCTCCTGTCCATCATCTTCCTCTGGGTTATTGATAATATCCAAACCTGCTTCTATCACCTCCACCAGCTCATCCCTCCGGTCCTTACGTACAGGCTTCTCCTCAGGGTGGCGTGTCAGGCCCATCTCAAGTTGGTAGACCTTCGAGGTGGTGAAGCTCTCAAAGGGTACCAATGCATACTCACTCGGCAGTCTTGCCCCAGTATTTACCTCCGCCTTATCGATTTGAGAGTGCAGGTACTCCAATAGGTCACTGGGCTCTTGATCCTTGCCATCAATCAGGCTCTGTGGCCCCGGAACCTCCTTCTTTTCTTGAAGAACCCTCAGTTTTTTGCTCATCTCCTGAAGTTCTTGTTTGAGATGTGCAATTTGTCTTTTGAGACTGGCTGCTCGGCTGAGATGCCGCTCTTCCTGCTCTTGCAGGAGGGCTTGGTAGTACTCCTTTCCATAAGGCTCTCCTCCCAGGCCAGGCAGTTCTTGTCTCATATCTGCAGGTGGGGTGCACTCCAGCAGGTATGCAAAGAGTAGCAGCATCAAGAGCAAGAATATACCCAGGAGTAGCCAGCGTGCCCGCCCCTGCAGAGGAAGCCCCCGTCTGGGCATATCTGAGAGGCAGGGTGCTTATTACCAGCCACACGTTTGCATTCCCACCCAGTCAAGATCTAACCTCAAGGAGGGATGAAGTCTTTCACATTAATCCATTCTCAAGTGAAGTGGAGACAGTCTGAGAGTGCATAAGTGTCACATTTCTCTTATGATCATGCTCTTCTAACATTACAGGATTTCAGTGTGCTTAGATTCATCCGGAAGTGACAAACTGTCATTATGCTTGCACCATATTCCTCCTTTCAAGTGAAATAACTATGTAAAAACAGATGTCAAAATTACTTACTAGTCCAGTAAAAGTTTTGATGACATTTTTGCTCATCAGTATATTTATTTAGACAAAACACAAACTGACAACATTTTGAAGCCATGTGGAAGCGATAGAAAAATAAATATATAGCCACAATTATAATAACTTAAACTTTCAAAAGTATTATAATTTAAGGGAAATAACTGTATAAGTGAACATGTACTTTTATTTTTTGTACAGTGAATCAGCAACTACGACTATGAATATTAAGACTCGTTTAAAAAATAATTGTCTAAAATTAATTGTTAATACGTCTTGTTTGCAAAAAGGTTAACAAAGAATGCCATTGCTCATTGCTAATAGAGGAATATGCAGCTTATGTCTAATGTTGTTAAAAAAAATATTTTTTAATAATAATAATCAAAATTCTAATGATAATGACAAAATGTTCCACCTCGTTCAAGCAAATTCTCAGGTAACCTGCTGTTGAAATCCTCTAGGTTGAAGGTAGGATTAAAACAAAAGAAAATGTGCGACACCTCGGTAGATATGATAGTATGTCCTACTCAGTAACCGTTTCCTTGATATAACAGTTCAACGGAATTCAGATCATAATAAATGTGAGAACCAAACACCAATGAAAAAGGAAACACAGTAAAACGCAAGTTACTTCCGCTTTGAGCCACACCACTTCAAAATAAAAGTCTTTACGGTCTCGTTCATTCAACGGTGATATTCTGTCATCATTTACTCACATGAGGTGTCCTTCCAAACCCCGTGTTACTTTCTTCGTTGGAACACAAAAAGAAAAATAACATTGAAATATTTTACGCTTTTCCACGCAATGAAATCAAATCAACATTATGCTTGTCAAGGTCCAAAATAATAATAATAAATAAAAAATAAACCACGCCATAAAATATCATAAAAGTTGTCCATAGCTCTGTAATGTTTTATGAGTCTGTGTGTAATGCTGGGCTCAGTGTGTTATTAATTCTGCATCTGGTAAAATTATAAGTATAGCAATTGTCTTGGATTACATGACTCAAATCTTTCTTGATGGCAGCTATAATGGATGAAAAGACATTATCAGGTTTGAATTTATATGTGTAAGAATTACCAGTATTACTTATTGCTCTTTCATAAAGTATGAGAATGACATCACATTAAACACAAAGAAATCAAATTTGGACATCTAAGAGTTTTATTGATTGAAACAATGTTCTAACAACATAATGAGGATTCACACTCAGCTGTATGTATTTTCATTATTGTTGCACAAATAATGTATTTTACATTGTACATGGAATGGAAACTGAATCACCATATGACATTAAATAAAACATTTTTTGTTATGCCAATATTCATATCTTGTGGTTGCCGCAGAGTCTATATTTATTTCAAGAAAAAAAAAGTTATTGATTTTGCCAGATCCTGACACATGATCAAGAAGAAACTTTTCAAATTATTTTTTGCACAATCCTTGGCATACATCTACAGTAGATGATGGAAAAGAAGCTCCCTTTCATTTCTGGACTGGGACCAACATTGTCTTGGTCATGCATTTTGTAACTGGTGATCTATAACAGAAGTGGCACAGGCACTTAAACATGGACATTGAACTGTAAAGAGTCATGCAATGATACAACACGGCCGACGGGGCCTTGTGGTAACAATTACCTATGAGTTGCTTGAAGAGTGCTCTATGCAATTCCAGCCAATTTGAAATCTATTACCATCCCTCATGTGATCTACACAAAAGGCTTTACAGCAGAAATAAAAGGGAACCGACTTTAACATCATATAAGATATATATACAGTATTATATAAATATACACATATTCTCCCATGTCTTTATCACCACTGACTTTTGGTTTGCATTTTTAACTATCAAGTGTGTCCACAATTTTTGCGGGAGAATGCAAAGCCATCCAGTTTGCATAAACACTATCATTGGCATATCTTGTAAAGACAGGGTTAGTGGCATCAAGTCTGTTGAGCTGTACCGGGCTCTTCTCTGGCCAGTTCGGGTATGACATGCCTAAAAATGAGAACATATCATTTTTTCTGCATTGAGGAAGCATGAAGTAAGGTCCAGACAGTAAGGCTCTCAAACAAAACTCAGCTTGTTGCATGTTCTGAACATGAGTCAGTAAAACTGATTGGTTAACACAGCATGAATAATTTTTTTTCTTCTTTTTTTTCTTTGAGCATGTGGTAGAAACATGAAAACATTCTTTGGTCCCAATATTCATGGAGTGCATTATATTGTCATTCATGTCAATAACCCACTGTGGTGACATCATCTATTCTATGATGCTATCATGACATCAGTATGTGGCTCCTGTCATCTTTGGCATTTTATGTACAGTACTGTGCAAAAGTTTTAGGCACTTGTGAAAAATATTGCATAGTGAGAATGTCTTAAAAAATTAATGACATACATATTTTATTGAATTTGGTGTGATCACTTTGCCTTTAAAACAGCACCAATTCTCCTAGGTACACATGATCTTCGACCTATTTCGACTGTCTCAACTGCTTCTGTCTCTTTATGTAAACTCAAACTGACACAATGTTCAGTGGGGGACTTTTGGGGGGACATGAGATCTGTTGCAGGCTCCATGTTCTTCTATTCTAATCTTTTCTATTCGCAAAAGTAATGTTTGGGAGTCTAACATTTATATTTCCTATTGACACACTAAAGCTGAAGATATAAATAACCATCTTAAGACAAATGCTTTTGTGAAACATCTTATATGCCTAAGACTTTTGTACAGTACTGTACATGTATTTTTGTACCTGTTTTTTTATTTATTTATAAAATAATAATAATATTAACAGAAGAAAATCAGTGCTCTCTTAAAAAGTTTGTCTGAACTCCTATAAACTATAGACATCAGTGAGTCTATACATGGCAATTGCTTTACTACTGGCCATTTATTGCTTAGTAATTCTACTATTAAAACCCTTTGTACTTATGCACAATTTTGGGGAAAGCTAACAAAGTCTTGCATATTCATATTTAACAGAAGAGTTCAATTCAAAAGCCTTACTGCTTCATTTTTTCAGCACTGATTCCATCAACTTTAAACACTCATTTTCTGTAATATGACCAGGATATTACAGAGAGAGTACATCCACAGCACACAGGACCTGTTTCAAATGTAAACCCGACCTACAGTAATGTGCTGCAAACCATATAGAAAATCCAGAAAATAATGCAAATCATAAAACATGTCTCTAAAAATATATTTTCTTCACTGAACAAAATACACATTAAGGTATCTATAAAGTGAATTTATTTTTGCCAGTAGTAGTACTTGGACAACATGCCTTTGAAATTAATGTTTCAAAAGGTTTAATATTACATCGGAAGCAGGTCCAAATTAAGCAACTGATCCCTAAATCCAGACACTACAACACTAACTAAATTATCTATAAAACATGTTCAAAGATCACTGGCTACTATACCATTTGCACAATCACAGCACATCCTATGCATCAACTGATTTTGTTCCTTGTATTAGAATCGAGTAAATGCATGGGAAATTCTACCATAGAGCTTGTTTTCAATCCAAGTGGAGGGGAGGGTTCGAGGGAGAGGGGCGTTACTACAGTCCACTAAGGGTGTGTCCTCTTCAGAGAGGGAGTCGTCATACAGCAGGGCATCTGCTGGTGTGGAGGCCGCAAGATCCAGATAGTCCTAAAAAAGTGGAAACACATGGTTATGAAAGTTAGAGTATACGTACCTTAACTGTGTACAGTGTCATTTCTCATATTTCATGTCATGTGAAATATTTTATGACACTATAGTCGACATCCTTAAATAGACAGCAGGTTGACGCTGCCGCTACACGTTGGCCTTTCCCTCTCTTTTAAATTTTACTTTTGTTTTTAGGTGTACTGCACTGTTACAGGGAGTACCACCTCTGTTTTTAATTATTGTTGTTTCCCTCCCCCTGTCCCTTTCCAGATTCAGGAATGCGGGGATGACCTGCCGGGAGATGGGGCTTTCCCCAGGGAAAGGGGGGGTGTACTGAGCGAACGAGGGAGGAATGTGGCAGGGCGGAGGGCGGGGCCGGTTCGTGATGGTGCACACCCGGCCCCTAATAAGGCTAATTAAGCCTCCGAGAGGGATATAGGCCGACCGAGGACGGCAGTGTGTGTGTGTGTGTGAGAGAGAGAGAGAGAGAGAGAGAGAGAGAGATTTACGGACAGCTGTCTGACACCTTTGTGTGTTTGTCTTTTTGGTTAAGATTAATATTACAATATTATATATGAAACAATTATGGAGAGTAAATAGTTGGTTTGACTATTTAGCTTTGGTTGCCATGTCTTTTAAAGGATAACATTTTTTATTAGTTGAAACATTACTCCACTTGAATCATCTCAAATTTGTATCAGCTTTGAAGAAACATAAGTTTTCTCTACAAAGTTTTGGTGTGTGTGGATTTGTGCCAGTGTGTGATGATTGTATGTGAGAGAAGTATTCATTGTATTCTTACTCTGCTTTTTACCATCATCTTCTCGAGTTCTTTGCTGATGTCTGAGAAGTTGGGACGCTTATCTGGCTCTTGTTTCCAACAACGAAGCATCAGATTGTACCTAAATTACATAAAATAGCATCATCACCCGATATATAATATACTGTATTTGTAAACTTATTTGTGTTTGTTGTGCTGAAATGAAAGATAGATTTTTCTTTAAGTGAAAAGAAAAAAATTAATCTAGAACTACAGTAGGTGCATTGTTGTCTCACAGTTTCTAAAGTCATATACTGCATAATATGTTAAATTAAATGTTGATTATCCAAGGTGACATTGGGAACTGTTTGCTCATTCAGAGTTTAAAGGTGAGGTGTGTATTTATTTTTCAATATGTAATAATATCCAGGTTGCTCTGAAAAGTGTGCACACTGTAGCTCTATGTTGCACTATCAAAACATTTCTTTGTTTGTTTGAACATCCCAACCAATCTGATATGCTCAGCATATGGCGCGAGTTTGAAGTTGGACTATCTTTTGATTGACGAATGGAAAATGGAGGAGTGTCACCTGGAAACCTGTTTGAAATTTATTTTGGTACCACTAGCAACGCAGAAATTAACACTTCACCTTTACAATAAAGTTACAATAAACCTCCAAAAAATTATTCTACTGATGACATAATGTCTGTTGTTTAATATCAGTAAAACATACATTTCGTCTGTGCAGTTCTCTGGTTTCTCCATCCTGTAGCCTGTCTTTAGAAGGTTGAAAAGCCGTTCTGGGGCAATGCCTGGATAGGGGTTTCCACCTAGAGTCACAATCTCCCATAAAAGAACACCAAAAGACCAGCTAATGAGAGAAAAGAGAGAAAGAATAGAAAAAATACTATTTAGACAAATTCTTAAAATGTTATGAACAGATGGTTACTATAAATATGCGTTAAAAGTAGTAACAGGTTATAGTTAAGTGTGTTTCGTGCAACCCTGACATGACTTACACATCACTTTGTGTGGTGTAGATGTGGTCAAACAACGACTCTATAGCCATCCATTTGACAGGAATACGACCCTGGAAATTGAGAACACAATGTGTGATTCATGTATTGTAATAAGTCTAACAACTATAAAAATGCAAATGGAATCAAACTATCCAAATATGTTTTCTAGAGTATGGAACTACTAGAAGTATTAAGTCTACATGTGTTCCAGAAAACATGTAATAAGTACACATACACAATTAGAACAAATAAGTACAAGGAGACAAGTAAAAATTAGGGCTGTCGATTTAATGCTTTAATTCGCAAATAATTCTATAAAAAATAATGCATAAAAATTTTTACGCAATTAATCATGGCCCCTGACCGTAATAAGGAATATTCCTAACATTGGAGCAATTCAAACTTTAAGTACCACCTGTTTTCTTCAGGGGGCAGTAAGCAAAACTCCAGCTATAAAGGCAACGTGCAGCTTATACAGAAAACAATCCACACTTACCGACAGTGGACAGCACCAGATGAGAACGTGTTTTTGAATTTAAACACAGCTTGATGGAGGGATCTAAATGTGTTTTTCTAAGTTTCAAACTATGTTTTACTTGACACATTGATCTTAATATGGTCCAAAAGTGTCCGTCTGATGCATGTATACATTGGTGTGCCCTTAGAAAAGCTCTTAATAAATCTCGGACTGATTGACAAATTTAATTGCAAAATAGGTTGCTGTAAATGTAGGACAATGATTGGCTTGTGTTCAATAATATTTAAATAAACAATATACTAAATTCTAAAGCCACTTTTTGTCTTATGCTTTACTCATTTAAAATCATAATGCAATGCATGTGAACTATATTAATTAATTTTAATATATATATATATATATATATATATATATATATATATATATATATATATATATAATTATTATTTGTAATTATTTAAATATAACCAGAAATTATTTTGATTAATTAATACGCATACCATGTAATTAATTGGATTATAAATTTTAATCGATTGACAGCCCTAGTAAAACGAATTATTAAAATTAATTGAATTATTTTGGGAGATTTTTATTGATTTATTTTTAAAGAAAACAGTATGGAAAGTAGAAATCGAAATTCTTATCACCTTGCTCCTCTTCACATATGAATCTTCCTCATAGACATCTCGAGACAAACCAAAGTCTGATATTTTCATCTTCCTTCCCTCTGCAACCAGCACGTTCCTGGCAGCAAGGTCTCTGTGAACAAGCTAAAAGCATACAAAAAAACATTTTTGCTGCACTCCATTACCTCCAAACTCTAAATTAATGATTGAAATCTTTAAAACACAAAACACGTTTCTTATCTCCTCAACAAGTACAAAAGTTTTGGATGTAAATTTCATAAACTGCTGACATACCTTCATTTCTGCCAGGTATTGCATTCCTCTGGAGATCTGCCATGCAAAAGAGATGAGGTCACCCATGGTCAGCGCTCTTTCATCAGGGTTTTCCAAGTAGCTGGAGTTACGGTTGGCATCATTGCCCATGTAGCTGGGTCCAACTTTCCGACTCTCTCTCAGGAAGTTGCGCAATGACCCATACTTGGCATACTCAACAATTAAGTATAATGGACCTGAACAGATCAACTTTTGTAAGCACACAGGGCAAATCAAACAAAGCAGAAATGATTGTATGCAGAATTCAACATAGATCTTTTTGTATATAACGTCTTACCATCCTGGCTGCAGGCTCCATACATCTTTATTACATGAGGATGATTAACCTGCTTGAGCAGTGTGAACTCTGAAAGAAGATCTCGAAGCTCACTGTGAGAGGCATTTTCTGTGGGGAAAAGAAAACAACGAAGGTTTGGCAAAACATTTCAGACACCATTTTTAAGACATCAGATCCAGCTCTTAAATTAATTAAGAGGAGATTCTTTCACATTTTAGTCCTTTTTGAGGATATATTGCATGGATTTTAAGCTCTATGAGATACCTTTTAACATTTTTACAGCAACTGTAGTGTAGCCAGCTTTTCCTTTAAGACGGAATGCTGTGGCCTTCACTACCTTCCCAAACTCTCCCTCTCCCAGAGTTTTACCCAGAACTAGGTTCTTTCGTGGGAATTCCCACTTTGGATCTTCCTGTTAACATAAATGAGAAAGCAAATCTGTACAGTTAAACAGAACAGAAGCAACTGCTCTCTCAACAATTCCACTGATATCATTAATCAGGCAAACTTTATATATAGTAAAGATCAACATCTGACAATTATTCAAATTGAAATGCAAATCTAAATAATGACTGTAGAAATCTGATGTAAAATATATGTTAAAATGGAAGATCCAAGCAAACAGACTCACAGGTATTTTGAAGGTGTCAATGGCCACCTGATTCTCCATGGAATCTAGAGAAGCTCGCCGAACATTATTGGCTGAGTAACTGATGGGGTAGGACTGAGCCGGACGACGGAAGGTCATTTCAGCTGAGGCGATGGGCGGCTTGGGTGTGCTCTTGTGATAACAATGGATAAAGTACGAGGACAGGAGGATGGAGACAATGAAGGAGAGGACGACACCAGTTGCAATGACTGTCTTACACATGTCGTCACAGATAGCCTCTGAAAAAGATACACAGAACCATAATTAGATAAAATGGTGTGAAAGTTGACAAAGCAATTAGTTTACTTTGGAATTTTACAGACAGAAATTATATCAGATATACAGTTTTTATTTTTATTTTGCCTTGCTTTCCAGTAAAACAATCCAAACACTCTTAAAACAATTTACTTTGACAAGCAAAATGGCATGAAGATATGAAATCTTGTTTTCAGAGAAATCAAACAAAGTTTAGTGAGGTTTATGCTTAATAATGAAAAAACGGTTTACCAATGGGGTAAGAAAAATTTACTTAATTCAAAGGGAAAATACGTTTATTTTTCTTACCCCTTTTTCCTTGTTTTAAGCATAAAGTTTATTAAACTTGTCAGATTTCTCTGAAAACAAGACTTCTAGATACCTAATGTCATTCTGCTTGTCAAGTGAATACATTTATATATATTTTTAAAATAATATTTAGATATTTCTAGTGGAAAACAAGACAAAAATACTAATTAATAACATTATTTTTTGCAGTGTTTTTTTAAAAAAAATCATCCAATATTCATTATCAATCATCAAATCTTTCAGCTCACCCTCCATTTCATCCTTTTCACAGAAGCACTTCTCTGAGAAACAGTAGCAAGTCCCATATCCTGCTTTAATTCCGTATAGGCCTCTCTCATGACCCCCAATTATGGGTTGACCTGACAAAAATAAATATTGTTTTTATAGTTGTTGCACTTCCTAAAACACAACTAAAGATTTACAAAGGGTTATTATAATAAAAAAAATTTAAATCATCACCTTTTCTCCCCAATTTGGAATGCCCAATTCCCAGTATTTAGTAGGTTCACGTGGTGATGCGGTTGCTCACCTCAATCTGGGTGGAGGAGGACATGTCTCAGATGCCTCCGCTTCTGAGACAGTCAATCCATGAATCTTATCATGTGGCTCATTGTGCATGACACTGTGGAGACTCACAGCATGTGGAGGCTCATGGTACTCTCTGCAATCCACGCACAACTTACCCCATGCCCCATTGAGAGCGAGAACCACTAATCATGAACACAAGGAGATTATCCCATGTGGCTCTACCCTCCATAGCAACCGGGCCAATTTGGTTGCTTAGGAGACCTGGCTGGAGTCACGCAGCACACACTGGATTCGAACTCGCAACTCCAGGGGTGGTAATCAGCATCAATACTCGCTGAGGTACCCAGGCCACCCATAAAGGGTTATTATAATTAAAGTAAATTAATATGTTTATATTATCAATACATTATTAATTATATTATAAATTTACTATTTATAAAGTACTTGTATTATAGTAAGATTAAAACAATAAAAGTTGTAATATTTTATATACATATTTTTACATAAATATTTCATCAATAATTTATATTTATTTTTAAAATACATTTAAATCTTATTTTAAATGAATAAATGAATTGAAATGAAAAGTCAATAAAAGCTAGACTTTTTCTCACTGGTGCAATCCTGAGGACATATGGATATATCTTTGCTTTCAATTACATCACAGTAACCATCCGGGCATGTGCGGAGGTCAGGGGAACAGGTGGAATATTTTTCAGATATCCCTGCAAAGGTAACACAAAGATATAGGATGATTTAACATTGACAGCGAAAATTGCCCTATTGTAAGTGAAGCGTATTTGATCCCATGTAATTTAAGATTTCTTTGAAAACAATAAAACTCTACATTAGAGTAATGAGAAGACAAGAAAATAGTGAGTAACCTTTATCACTGCCTTGTCTCCACTGGCATCTGCCTGTGGGGGCTCCCAGGCCTCGAGACGCCTCACACTCCCCTCGCTTTCTCCGCTCTGCACAAGCCAAAACCTGCTGCTCATCCATTCTCATAAGATCCACTACAAGACAGATAGGGAAAGCAAAGCATAGGTCAAAGTCACAATCTCTCAAGTACCTGGATCAACATAGCAACAACATTCCCTAGATTAATGGTCATGTTAATTCTGTTCAACACTATTAAGTCTTGAACAGGCACAAATTTAACCACAGAATGACTTTTTTTGAAGGGGATTTTCCCCCCTTTTTCACCCAATTTGGAATGCCCAATTCCCAATGCACTCTTAAGTCCTCATGATCGCATAATGACTCGCCGGGTCTAAGGACGAATCCCAGCTGCCTCCGCGTCTGAGACATCAACCTCATGGTGAAACATGGTACATTTTATCACGTGGCTTGTTGAACGCGTTGCCACGGAGACATAGCGTGGAGGCTTCACGCCATCAACCGTGGCATCCATGCACAACTCACCACGCGCCCCACCGAGAACGAACCACATTATAGCGACCACGAGGAGGTTACCCCATGACTCTACCCTCCCTAGCAACCGGGCCAATTTGGCTGCTTGGGAGACCTGGCTGGAGTCACTCAGCACACCCTGGGTGAACTAGCGAACACCAGGGGTGGTAGCCAGCATCTTTACCACTGAGCTACACAAGCCCCCCTCAAAGAACCACTATTGACTCAAACAATGAACACTTTCCTTGTGATCTTGCTGACCTACCTTCACCCTCAAATATGATGATGAGCTGAGTTTTGGCCAGCAACTGGTTCTGCTGCTCTTGGGCAATAACCACATACTGCAGCTCTTGGCACTCTGCTCTGCGTAATGCCTCAGTGTCATTCACATAGAGAACGCCAGACATCTCGTTTTGGCTCTGTGCAATGCTAACTGCTGCATAGCATGACTGAGCATCAGCAGAGATGTTTCTGTCTGCTATTTCTAGCTGATATCCAACATCAATGCCCTTAAACTTCAGACAGTTGTCCACACAGACTTTAGCAATCTAATAAAGGCACAAACAACAGAGTTAAGTCACATGTAAAGCTAAATCTATCTCAGTTATGTTTAGATAAATTGCAATTTCATAAGGAAATTGTCAGATTTCAAGAAAAAATATTATAATCACACTTACAATTAGAACTAATTTTATCTACGAGGGAGACAACAACCAGGATATTTTCTAAATAATATTGATTGTAATATTGTCCTGGGTCATGATTAAAAGATAAGGATTTTTCAAAATCATTCCAAGCAATCAATTTTCCAAGCCTAGAAAAACTATTTAAAAATTACTTGATATTTTTACATTTCCATGACAGTCAGAACCCTGAATGTTACACTTATCTACCCCTACTATAACAATATTTCAACAATAGTTACTAAAAATGTAATTTAAGCACCTGGGAGTACGTCGTTGATTTCCGTGACATAGTGAAGAAGTAGGTGATATTGGAGAAACGAATAGGAACTGGCAGAATAGTGACATTGAAATGTAACAGCACTGTTCCCTCTGGTCCTGGGAAAGTGGTATCATTGACCAGGTAGTCCAACTGAAATGAGCGTTTCTCTGTCACAGACACGTTCTGACTGAGCTTCAGCTCTGAGGGCAGACAACGGGATGAAGGACAATTCAGTGCACAACCTTTAAAAAACAACTAATTCTTAAGACAAGTAATGTAATTTTATAGTTTTTTCTATACTCACTATATTCATGAACCGTTCCACGCACATTGCTAAAGACAGCTTTTTCTTCCCTGAATTTGGGTTCAATGGTAAATGTGTTTCTGATCCAGGGGTCATTTGTCAACAGGGTACCAACAAATTTATTCTGACTTTGGTCACTGGGATAAACGGGTGTTGTATCCCTGTCATACACAGACAGACTTCCACAGATTGTGCCCTACAAAAAGAAAAGATCATGTGATTCCACTTCTTTAATTCCCATCTTAAAACAGGGATCTTCAATAGAGGGATTGTGGTGATAATGCAGAGAGTTTTTTTTATGAGAAAAAGAAAATATGCGTTAAAGAAAAATAACAAACTTCTTTCACTTTGTCATTATGGGGTATTGTTTGTAGAATTTTGAGAAAAATAATGAATTTAATAAATTTTGGAATAAGGCTGTAACATAACAAAATGTGGAAAAAGTGAAGCACTGTGAATACTTTCCGGATGCACTGTATATATATATATATATATATATATATATATATATATATATATATAAGAGGTCCTTGGCCTGAGACAGGTTGAAAACCCTTGTATTACAATATGAAATAAAAAAAATTACAGGCCTGACAGTTTTGGCTATGGTGTCTGATACACACCTCACTGCGATTAAACTCTATTATGACGTCCTCATTGTCGGTCCCGTTTACATAGGGAGGATTATCATCCTCGTCATAGATGTTAATGTGCAGAGGAGTGACGAGTGTGTGCACAAACTCTTCTGTCCGCACTGAACAAACTATAACCAGACGGTACACTTCCTTCTCCTCACGGTCCAAAGGTGCCGTAACCACCAGTTCTGAAGTGGAGCCATTGACCTCAAATGGAACTGGAGAGTCTGTTTAATAAAAGCAATAAAAGAAAATACATCTAACCAGGGTGTAAAATGCAGAAACAATAACAGGAATTTAATAAATAATCACTGAATCTTTCATACTGGTCAACTTTAGTAAAATATAAATATAATACCAATTTAAATGTGTCAGTTCCCCTTAAGATCAGAGAATAATAGTGGCTCAAGGCAAAAATGCCACTGAATGTGACAAAAATACTACCAAATTAAAAATGTATGGGCAAAAATTCTGAATTTACATTTTTGTATTTTTTTTTTGTAATATATATTTCTTAAAATTCTATTCTAGGCTTAATTCTACATATTATCTGATAAAATATGAGTTAGTGTTTATTTAATTCTAGAGGTAACAGCTTATCAAATAATTACAATTTATATATTTTTTAAATCAATTGAAGTATTTGACTTAAAAGGAGTGTGTTTTTATATGTTAGGAAAAATTCCCCTTATGAAGATGCCCCTGTAAATTAAGTCAAAGAGGTTAATTTTGCCTCTTTTTTTTTTTTTTTGATTTCTCCCGAATTTGGAATGCCCAATTCCCAATGCGCTCCAAGTCATTATGGTGGTGTAGTGACTCGCCTCAATCCGGGTGGCAGAGGACGAATCTCAGTTGCCTCGATGTCTGATATGTCAATCCGGGCATCTTATCACGTGGCTTGTTGAGCGCGTTACCGTGGAGACCTAGCGCGTGTGGAGGCTCACGCTATTCTCCGCGGCATCCACGAACCACGCGCCCCACCGAGAGCGAGAACCACATTATAGTGTCCACGGGGTGTTTACCCCATGTGACTCTACCCACCCTAGCAACCGGGCCAATTGGTTGCTTAAGAAGCCTGACTGGAGTCACTCAGCACACGCTGGATTCCAACTTGTGACTCTAGGTGTTGTAGTCAGAGTCTTAACTTGATGAGCTACCAAGGCCCCCCTAATTTTGCCTCTTAAAAAAAAAAAAAAGGTAATTTATGACATTTCGGTGACACTTTACAAAAAGGTCCCATTTTTTAACACTAGTTAACATGAACTAACAATGAAAAATACTTATTAAATACTTATTAATCTTAGTTAATGTTGATTTTAACATATACTAATACATTTAAAAAATCAAAAGTTGTATTTGTTAACATTAGTTAATGCACCAACTAACATGAACACTTGTTTTTGATAACTAACATTAACAAAGATTAATAAATTGTTATAAATATATTGTTAATAGTTAGTTCATGATACCTAAAGTGTTAATTAATGTTAATGAATGCTGTTTATTAATCTTTGCTAATGTTAGTTAATAAAAATACAATTGTTCATTGTTAGGTCATGGAACCTTATTGTAAAGTGTTACCAATAATTTTCAATATTTCCGTATATACCAAATAAGTACTGGAGATAACTGCTTATACAAATATGGACAATTAGTAATGGGATTGCACAGGATACTCCAAAAGGAAATTGTCCTTCCAGTACATACTGTATTTTCCTTAAAGGGGTCATATAATGCCATTTTTGTACAAGTTAATATGAATCTTTAGGGTCTAAATGAAAACTTTGTAATATACTTTTATTAAAAATTCTCATTAGTATTTTAAGAAAACACTCATTTTACCTGCTCAAAAACAGCTCTGTTTTCAGCACGCCGTTTCAGTGCATATGACTTTAAATGATAATGAGCTTTGGTCACCCCGCCCCTCCGTACACAGTTTTTAATAACACAATAACCATAACGCGTTGTTCATTATAAACGTGGGATTATGAATTATATTGAGAACGTCGTAACGTTATGGAAAACATGCCGTAATGTACCCTGAGTGTAAACATTAGCCACATTCATTGTGAAGCGTGCAAGCGATTTGCAAAGATTAATATAAAGGTTAATAAAACGTTATACTTACTTCTTCTGGAGGTGCAGAGGGAATATAAATAGTTGGTACCGAATCTTTTTTCAGCAGCAGCTTCTTATCAAAACCAGCTTTATACTGACCCTCGTTTATAAAGCAGTCTGGTGAAAAATTATTCGCGCAAACATGAACGCATTGACGTTGCTCGTGGGGAATATTCCCATCGTAAACGAAACTCAGCCACTGCGTCTTCAGCGGTTCAGATTTAGGAACATGAAAATGACTGCTGTGTTCGTTATTACACCGAAGAACAGAACACCACAATCGCTTAGGCGCCATTCTGCTCCAGTGTATCAACAATGATGACGGACTATGATTGACAGCTTGCTCACGAGCGAGGGCGGGTCTGTGTTGAAACACTGCTGTCAATCAACAATCCTGGGAGGGGCGTCCGACCGTGTGACGTCACACGGTCGAACGGCTCGATTTGAGGCAGGGGAAAATATATAAGGAGATTAAAACAAAAACACTGGATGGATTTTTATCATAATAGGATGGTTGTGTACAGGCACAGCCAACACACATTTCAGTACAATCAACTTGAAAAAGTGCATGTACCATTATATGACCCCTTTAATATGTGTAGTGTCAATTGCTTTGGACTCAGTTCTCTGTTTATTTTATGTAAAACTAAAGCATATATATTGAAATCAATCAACATCAATAACTGGTACTGTAAAAGATGCAAGTTTTCATCAATAGTTTGATATTGATACTGGGTTTGGTTCCCACCTGCTTCAACTCCATAACTGATGGTATAGTTGGGGCAAACACTCATGCGTGTAAAGCGTTGAAGCTGCCGCAGGGCCCCTGGCATACGGTTCTCTCTGATGTGGGGGTTTGTATCCCTGTCGGGGAAGCACAATTTCTCCAGCTTGACCTGACCACAGGAGGGCGCTGTGGCATTAATGAGTGTCAGGCTGACCTCTACTTTGGGAAGGAGATTGCACATCATTTTCTGGACAGGCATCAGGGAGGCTGTGACCTTCAGGGTGAGCTTCTTCAAGGAGCCAGCTGAGCTGGTGTCTGGAGGACAGACATCATGAGACATGTTTTTGTTATGTGTCCTTTAACAAGGGTGTCATTTATCATTGTGTTTCCCTGACCAGTTTTACTAAGACACTGTGAGAAAAAAGTTGGGTCCCAAATACATACAACATAATTGAATTCTATTCTACTATTCTATGAATAGGGTAGTTAACATATAACATGTCTATGAGATTTATTGATCAATTTAGGTTCAAATTATTTTTTATAAACGTATAGAGACAGTGTATATTTTAATAGTTTTTTATACCTTCACTAATTCACTAATTTTAAATGGTCCTCCAACTGCAATAAATTAATTTTGGAAAGTAATAGTATTTCATGTAGTATCTCAATTAATTTGAGATCATCAAAACTCCATTTACAAAATGTAAAAGAATGAGCAGAATGCAGTTTAAAATAGTTTTAGATGGAGTATCTGTCTACAAATGTAAACAGATGCAACTGGCAAATAGGGAAGCACTGCAACAAAAAACTTCAAAATGTCAAACTTGTTACAAATCAATTGTATGCCAAACTCACATATACTACCAAAGTCACTCCACTCCAGGGTTTTGTTCATAGAAAGCACTCCAGAAGCCTCATCCATATGAAACCATGATGCATAAGGAGGGGCTTTCTTGGAATGTCTCCAACACAGTGAGAAAAAAGGCCTCTCTGCAGGGGTTTCCAGCATGGAATGGACCTGAAGCACTACGGATCCCTGCAGCTGACCCACATAGATGCTCTCCGAGTATTCGCTTTGAGGAAAATAAAGTCCAAGTGAACCTGTCCAAAATATAGATGAAATGTCATATACACTGTATACATTGTTAAGATTAGTCATTCCTCATTTATTTACTTTGAGTCCAGCTAATTTTAACCTGTTGAAACGCACCCCCTTTTTGAGCACATCCATGAAAATGACATACCTGAACTTAAATGGTTGTGTTTACTGGATCCTTTAGAGTATAGACATCTTTTGAAAGAAGACACTTTGGGCTTTATTTCCCAGGTTTCAGAATGAATATATGTTGTTATTTATATTTTGTGCTGAACATGTTTTTATAATCTAAAAAAACAATAATAAAAGTGCCAAGACAACCCAGAAATACAATGTTCTCAAAGCCACAAGTCTAAAGAAGTTATGTTTCAAATTTAAGGATGATCTAACAAAAAATGAGGTTCCTGAAAGCATTTTCTCTGTAAAATAGCTGGAAGCGTACAGAGTAAAATTAAGGCTCCGCCTTTCAAGACGACACAAAATCTGGCTGCACTGCTTGGCTATTATGAATAAAACTATGCCCCATTTTTAAAAATAGACTTTGGAGACACGCTCGTTTTATTTATGAGACTCTAATACACTCACCTAAAGGATTATTAGGAACACCTGTTCAATTTCTCATTCATGCAATTATCTAATCAACCAATCACATGGCAGTTGCTTCAATGCATTTAGGGGTGTGGTCCTAGTCAAGACAATCTCCTGAACTCCAAACTGAATGTCAGAATGGGAAAGAAAGGTGATTTAAGCAATTTTGAGCGTGGCATGGTTGTTGGTGCCAGACGGGCCGGTCTGAGTATTTCACAATCTGCTCAGTTACTGGGATTTTCACGCACAACCATTTCTAGGGTTTACAAAGAATGGTGTGAAAAGGGAAAAACATCCAGTATGCGGCAGTCCTGTGGGCGAAAATGCCTTGTTGATGCTAGAGGTCAGAGGAGAATGGGCCGACTGATTCAAGCTGATAGAAGAGCAACTTTGCCTGAAACAACCACTCGTTACAACCGAGCAAAGCATTTGTGAAGCCACAACATGCACAACCTTGAGGCGGATGGGCTACAACAGCAGAAGACCCCACCGGGTACCACTCATCTCCACTACAAATAGGAAAAAGAGGCTACAATTTGCAAGAGCTCACCAAAATTGGACAGTTGAAGACTGGAAAAATGTTGCCTGGTCTGATGAGTCTCGATTTCTGTTGAGACATTCAGATGGTAGAGTCAGAATTTGGCGTAAACAGAATGAGAACATGGATCCATCATGCCTTGTTACCACTGTGCAGGCTGATGGTGGTGGTGTAATGGTGTGGGGGATGTTTTCTTGGCACACTTTAGGCCCCTTAGTGCCAATTGGGCATCGTTTAAATGCCACGGTCTACCTGAGCATTGTTTCTGACCATGTCCATCCCTTTATGGCCACCATGTACCCATCCTCTGATGGCTACTTCCAGCAGGATAATGCACCATGTCACAAAGCTCGAATCATTTCAAATTGGTTTCTTGACCATGACAATGAGTTCACTGTACTAAAATGGCCCCCACAGTCACCAGATCTCAACCCAATAGAGCATCTTTGGGATGTGGTGGAACGGGAGCTTCACTTTTATGCACAAAAGGTGCTATTGGATATTTTGCAATGAACACTTGTCATGGACAACTGACCCAAGTGTTGCGAACTGGATTAATCTAGTGATTTCATAAAAAAGGTATGAAGTCCCGTTTTGATATTGCATCAAATAAATAAATAGCTGTTTCTAGAGCATTGCTATCGTGAAACAGAGATTGGATATCAATGTTGAACCCTTAGGCCTTTGAAAAGATGTATAATGTTTTTACATTAATTGCATTTATAGACGGTAATATATTAAATGTAAGCAGAGTAACGTCACGACCGTGTGCGGGCGATTACGTATGAACAGCTTAAAGGGATAGTTCACCCAAAAATGGAAATTCAAAAATGGAAGTCAAACAGTGAAAGTGAAAGTGGAGATTTATGGTAAAAAAGGACTTCAATATTGATCTCTTTCTTACCTACTTATCATATCACTTCTGAAGATATAGATTTACCCACTGGAGTCTTATGGATTACTTTTATGCTGCCTTTATGTCCATTTTATGAGCTTCAAAGGTCACCATTCACTTGCATTGTATGAACTAACAGTTCTGAGATATTCTTCTAAAAATCTTTGTTTGTGTTCAGCAGACGAAATAAGTCATACATATCTGGGATGGAATGAGGGTGAGAAAATGATGAGAGAATTTCATTTTTTGGGTGAACTATCCCTTTAACCTCTTGGCTATATTTTTTGGACACTTCTTCATTCTCAAAACTCCAAACAAATGCCACAGTAAAAAAAAAATAAATAAATAAATAAATATATATATATATATATATATATATATATACATATACATACACACATATATATAGTTGAAGTCAATGATACACCATAGCCAAATACATTTAAACTCACATTTAACATGACATTTAGTCATAAAACTTTCCCTGTCTTAGGTCAGTTAGGATCACTACTTTATTTTAAGAATGTAAAATGTCAGATTAATAGTAGAGACAATTCTTTATTTCAGCTTTTATTACATTCATCACATTCCCAGTGGGTCAGAAGTTAACATACCCTTTGTTAGTATTTGGTAGCATTGCCTTTAAATTGTTTAACTTTGGTCAAACATTTTGGGTAGCCTTATTAAAGCTTTTCACAATAAGTTGCTGGAATTTTGGATCATTCCTCCAGACAGAACTGGTGTAACCGAGTCAGGTTTATAGGCCTCCTTGCTCGCACAAGCTTTTTCAGTGTTTGTTTTTGAGTTGCCATAGTATGTAATAGACTGGCATGTCTTAAGTTCAATATTAGTTCAGAAATGGCAAAAAAGAAACAGGTTTCTCTAGAAACTCATCAGTTAATCATTGTTTTGAGGAATGAAGGCTATACAATGCTTGAAATTGACAAAAAACCCAGAAGATTTCATACAAATGTGCATACAACAGTCTTCAAAGACAAAGGACAACTGGCTCTAACATGGACAGAAAGAGATGTGGAAGGCCAGATGTACAACTAAACAAGAGGATAAGTACATCAGAGTCACTAGTTTGAGAAATAGATGCCTCACATGTCCTCGGCTGACAGCTTTATTGAATTCCAGTTTCAAGTACAACAGTAAAGAGAAGACTCAGGGGTGCAGGCCATATGGGGACAATTGCAACGAATTAGCCACTTTTGAAACAGAAAAACAAAATGAAAAGGTTAGAGAGGGCAAAGAAACACAGATATTGGACAGCAGATAATTGGAAAAGAATGCTATGGATCATAACCCCATTGAGCTTTTGCCTGAATATGCCTGAATTTGAAGGATTCTCAAAAATCCTTAGCCAGTAATCACAAACGACAGAAAAGATCATGGAATTTCATTGGTCAAAAAGTGTGGGAACCATAAATGAAAAAAATGGGAGCAATTCACTCAATTCCTATAAGCTTTAATTTGGCATCAACCTTATTTAGCTTATTTAATTATTTAGCATTTGTAGATATTTTTTGCCAGTGGATCCCAGGGTGAAGAAATATAGAGTTAAGGGGCCCACCATAAGACAAAAATAAGACCCTGGTGTTTCATAAAAACTAGAATTCTAAAAACGTACAACAATTTTTTTTTTTTTCTTCAATTTTTGCAGTGACAGAACCTGACATAGTCCATTATTTGTCTGTTTTCAAAAATGACCTAAACCTGATTTTGTCTACATCGAAAAGTCTAAACATGCTCTTTTCTGAAGGAACTTAAAGATGTGACTGTGAGTGACATTGGCTGAGTGGATCCTCATTTTCAGCGGGTTGGAGGAGTGGGTACAATGAGGAGACCCCCCAAGAGCTATCACTTATTTCGAAGACTGAGAAGGGGTCAATGACATGATGCAAATTTTTTGTCCAGATCTTTTGTTATTCAAAAATAAATAAAAAATAAAATTCAAACAATACAATTACTTGAATCCATCTCTTCTACAATGAACATGTTTTCAATTACTGAGTTCAAAGTCATTGGGTTATTTTTTATCAGGGCTTAATTAATTACATGTCATGTGATGTGACCATCTGCAGACAGAGAAAACCAAAGTCTCATTAAAAGCTAAAATTCCTGAAAAAAAAATTGTTGGCATGAGTATTTTTTTTAAAACTTATTATTACTTCTTAAATAAGCAGTTAAACAAATTTGTTCAAAAATATTAATATTTGAAAAACTTTCATTCAGATATAATCAACATGAAGGTTGGCATTTTGTTGTCATGTGACAAAAACAAAAAAAACAAAGCATAAAACATAAGAGTACCCTCAAGACAGTGTGTGGAGTAAATAATAATAAAAAAAAGGTCCTATGGAGTGACCCTAAGAACATTTCTTGATATTCTTGACTCAAAAGTTTGATAGGTTTAATTATTTTTTAAATTAATCATTCACTTGTGTATACTCTTGTGTATTTAAATAGCAAGGTAAGTATTTTAATACATTTTACTGCATTGTTAAACCACATGAGAATTTTAAAGTGATTAAATCATTTTTTACTAGAAAATGCTATAAATGTTTTTCAAAAATGTGAAAACCGAATTGGAAATATTACATTTCTAAAAATTTTGACATGCAAGTTTTAACCTAGATTTTTAAAAGATTTCTAATTTTAATTTCCTCTGACAACCTAATATTTCAATAACCCATAGGTTGCTGTTTTACTCTAAATCATACAAATCTATTCAATTGTACAGTTTTACTTCTGGCACTCGTGATGCATTCAACAGTTTGCAATAAATTACATCAAATCTCCCCTTATTGATCCACCTCTTTTCTCAAATCCTTCCATGTTACTTCCATGCAAGTGGATACAATGAATTCATCCAACGCATCCATTTTTCTATTGAAATTGTGCTCAGTCCTCTGTCATCGAAAAATGCTTCTCATATGACATTGACACTGGTTTTTTAATGAATTTCTCACATGGTCAATATGATGCGGTCTCTGAGTCTCCTTGGTTTCACCTTGGGAAGTTTAATTACAGTGGATAGCATATATAATACTGCCCAGAAATGAATCATTACCTGCAGGATGAGTGTGGATGGAGAGGGGGGAAGGGTAATCTATAAAACACTATAAGATCCCCATGTGTTTTACCAGTAAATGGAGATGCAAGTGTTCAGGCTGTAATTATATCTCTCCTGTGTTCCTGTCCGACATCGGTGGGCGGCCACTTAGGAACGTACTAATGTCATTAGCAGACAGCAAAACTAGATTTTCTATTTCTGTTGGTGCAGTTGAGGCCTTGTCTCTGGTTTCAGACATTGATTTAATTTAGCTGTGCTGGGATGACAGCAGGCCGGATTGATGGATACAATGTGACCAACCTTCCTGAAGGATGGAGATACACTCAGGAACACTACAACCCTTTTTATTAAATGCCTTGTCAAGACACAAAGAAAAAACAGAACTGGATAGTGTCCCTTTGTGGGATCGCTGATTATTTGTGCTGACTGATGTTCCTTTAGTTTTACTCAAAGGAGGAGACACACAAACTTAAAGCAAAAACACTAAGAACTGAATAAATGCGCACTCATTTATTATTGTTTTGTTTATGTTGCGCTGAATGATATGGCATTCTTCATGGACTTATACTGACACCAAGCAGTGTGGATGGGGCATCACGCAAAAGTTAACAATGCCCTTTTAGAAATGTGCTGTTCACAGTGTGCCATGATTAATTTTTTACGAGTAAAAGTGTCTGAAAAAGTTGAGATCACATGAGTTGCTGGTCATGTGATCTCAACATGGCCGCCTCCATTCCTGTATAAGTGTTTTTTCATATTAGTATTTATTTCTTAATGTGTAAAAATGTTTCATGAGGAAATAATACAGATTGCACATTTAAGGACAAATTATCCGGTTATATGACACATAGGTTAAACAATTAAGTATTTAAGAATTTAATTAAAAAAAAACTCTTCTGCTTTGAGGTCAATGTATGACTAATATGTTAGATTGCATGAGTTTGTGCAACATGGGAAATAAATATCATTTTGTAACAGATGTGCCAGAATAAGTTCTGAACCAATACACTTAAGAAAGTTTTTGAAAATGATTTGCTAAAAAAAAAAAAGAAGCATTTGGTTAGATCCATGTTGTATTTCAGGTGCATTTTTCAATGTAAGTCAATATGGTAAGGCTCATGGGCAGGGTTCATAAAGCATAGCCGCAGGAGGGCTGAGGAATGACAGCATTAATCTTAGCTGATGCAGATACAGTGTTGAACAAGCTACTGGACTTGTTCTGACACTCATTCATCATCCTGTGTCAGTGTATCAGATGGAGTGCTCTGAGATTCACAGCAGTCCTGATAGCAGTCAGAGACAAGGAGTGTGAGAGAGAGAGATTTACCTTCATTTGAACTTAAATAAACAAATGAAATCTGAGTTGTTGTGTTGGTCCTTTTTGGATAAGGATTCCCAGACTAAGAACAAGGTTATTTAAGCAAAACCACAGTTTTTATTACATGGTTCTCTGAAATACTCGATTCTGATTGGTCAATGGCGCTATCCAGCAGTCAGATATTGCTCTGTAACAACCGAACATCTGGGGATTAAGACATAAGACCGTTCATCCTGGCTCTGCGAGCCATCTCTCCTGATTCTCGGCTCACTGTGTTATCTCTACAAGTATAATTAGTATAATAATAAAATAATTTAAACTCAAATCAATGTTTCATGTCCATTTATTCGTTTATTTGGCAAGTAGTCATGTATTAGGCTGAATAATGGAGTCAGATGGTAATTTTCACAAAATAAAAACTGATTTCAGCTGTTCAGTGATTTCTTTCTTCTCAAATTACAGCGCAAATCAATATTTTATGTACATGTAATTATTTATTTATTTGATTAGTAGCTGAGTAATAAGCAGGATAATGTACAGTCAGCCAGTTGTTGTCACAAAATAAACCCCTTCGGGGTGATACAAGACTGATTCATTAACAACCACCTGACCATACCTTATTATCTCTAACTTTATGTCTGAAAACTCCACAAGATATTCAGGCAAAAATATGTTAGCATCCAGGGGATAGCACTTGTTTTTACAAATATTCCTCATTTATACAAATATCCAAATGTTTTCCTACTATGAATTTCCTACATCTTAATTCTGAATTAGTTCAAATCCAGTCTATTAAGGGCTATATAGTACACATCAGACTGATCTCACAGTGAAATCAGAAACAGTTGGTTGACTTTCTCTCGCTAAAATTGGTCTGTGTTTACCGAAATTTGAAACAGTGGCCAAAGCGTTAAGTGTTGATTGGTGGATGGGCACATGTAAGCTCTATTTTCTTGTTGTAATGTCAATGTGGAGTGGCGCCAAAAGCTAATTGTGAAGCGAGTTGTTTTCAGCTACAGGCAGTAATACAGTGAAGAAGAATTTATGTTTTATAAACTGCACCCCCCCCAATCCAACCCCCAAATGTAAATCAGGGCTGGCAGTTAGATGGTGCCCCCCAAGGGGGTTGGTGCCCTATGCAGACTGCATAATATGCATATAATTAGCGGTTGTACTGCCTAAACCTAACCATCAGTGGAGTAATAATGTCATGTTAGAGGAATAATGCAACCTCCGAATCACGCTCTGATTATGTGAATACGATTCCAGATTACTTCCAGGTTTCGACACAGTATCCGAACCCGGGTCTCCCACACTGCTGATGCAATGCTCTTTTGGTCATGCCACAGGGGAAGGTAAACACACTGGAGCCGAATCAGCCGATGCAAACTCGTCTGATAGCAGATGGTGCTTGTCAGTGAGTCGGCAGATCCTAGGGTACCAGAAGTATCGGAAACAACATGTAGACCTCCTGTGTGATCATGTTGGCAGTACAGTATGTATACTGCGTGCAGAATTCAGACGTAACAGGAAATCATATCAGCCGCCATTTTTAACATCTCTTTCTTTTGGATTCAAAATGCAATAAAAAAAGTTTTTTATGTCACAGATGATAACAGGCAATAAGTTCATCTGACAACAATTAGAAATGTTATTGTTGAATTGTCACATTATTTTTAAGAATAGAAAGCAGTACACAGTGCATCCTGCACTGTATAGTATTTAGCAAGTAGCAAGCTTGTATTTCATTATGAACATAGCATAAAAGAAGTATGTTCTTTAAAAAGTGTTGGCAAAAACCAAATGTCTCCAATGATTAATGACTAAATGTAGATAAGGATCCAACAAACTTGAATAAATTGCTTTTACAACACTGTTCATACTGTAATTTCAATGTCCTTAATTATTCACATAAATGTTGTGTAATTTAATATAACGAAGAACAAAGTAAGCACATATGTTTACTCTCAAGAGGACATGCTTTAATTCTGATAGCTCTGTCTCAGTGGCAATTGCACGGCTTCCCCTAACATTTCATTAGAAATGTTACAATAAGACAATTTAAATATAATGTATAAATCTTATGTACAGTATAAATGACATATTACTCTTTGTGCATTGTGGCGAGCAGGGTGTCTGGGCAGAGCGAGGCTGAGAAGACAAGTGGTGAATGAGGTTGACCTGTGTGCCACACCGGTCTCACATTCCAGTGAAGGGCGGAGGGGGTATTTAAGGAGAGGAGACCACGGCAGAGGAGAGAGAGAGATGCACAAAGTTGTCTGGCTGCATTTCAGTTTTATGCTGAAAAGCAATATGTGTTGGAGCTGCTGAAAAGCAGCTGTGTTGTAGTGTTTAATGTACAGTGAAAAGTGCCACATTAAAGTGTCTTATGTGTTTGTCAAGCCGGTTCCAGCTTCCACCTTGCCCATCTTGTGAACTGTGTTACATGCATTAATATATTTTGCGAATAAAGTTTAAAACATCACACATCACTATTGTGCTGTACGTTCAAGTAATGCAATCCTCTTTTTTCTACATGAATATAGTATGTTCAAATAAGTCAGTGGACCCCATGCTTCAATTGAGGTGTATGGCAAAATACCTGGTCCATTAAAATCAGTGTTGCAAAAGATCAATGTTCATTCAACGAGAGTCTCTTAACACTTCTCTGGGAGTCTATGGAAGCTACATGAGCACTATTTGCATTGGATCTGCATCTGATTGTTTATTGGATATAGGGCTTTCAGTTAATGTATTTTTGTCCTGCTTGGAAGCCTGGGTTCTCTATGATGAGTGTGACTTTGCAACAAATGGCCAATAATTGAAATGGTAATGTATGTGATAAGCAGGTATAAAATGTAAAAGCGCAGCTGTCAAACACAGAGTTCACATCTCAGAAATACACGTAGTTATTGGCAGTATGACATAACACATTTATTTCAGCTTCTATAATTTGATTTTTTAAGTTTTGATCTGTTACTTATTTTTGTTTCATTGATTGGTTGAGTACTTCGTTTGTGCAGTTTGTTCCATTTGATTTTCAGATTCATCATTAAAAAGAAATAACTTTTGTTATACAAA
The DNA here is from genome assembly GCF_025860055.1 of Xyrauchen texanus. Classification (NCBI taxonomy): domain Eukaryota; kingdom Metazoa; phylum Chordata; class Actinopteri; order Cypriniformes; family Catostomidae; genus Xyrauchen; species Xyrauchen texanus. The sequence continues at coordinate 19,339,429 of NC_068299.1, read as the reverse complement.
ACCCCTTTCGAGGGCCGTGTATGCCCAACCAGTGTTTTAGTGGTACTGGTCAGGGTAAGAAATAATCTTTAGCAAAGTTCAAGTAATTTGAGTTGATTTGAGCTTTTGCGGATGGCAGCTGCAAACTACAGCCTATCCAACTGATTTGAATCATTCCAAATTCAATTTATTTCCAGGCCGGAAGCCAACAGAAAGCAGTTTATATCAAGCTAATTAACTCATAGAGTCGAAAGCAGCAGCATTGGTTTTGTGACATCACAAGTTTGACATGAGGTTTTCTGGGAATTCTATCTGTGAAATGCAGGTGACAGCAGTTGTGAAAAGATGTTTTGGAGTTATAGCTGATCACTTGATCAGATCGAGCTCACTGCTCTGACCTCTCACAGTCACACCATGGATCATGACTGTAAACAATATGATACAATCTGACATATTGATTTCAGCTCACAGGCAAATTGACTTTGAACCTAACACACACACATGAACACACATACACACAAAGGACAGGAAAAGCTTAACAATTAGAATCACGTGTAATATTAATTTCGCATTACGCGAAACATCTGCATACAATTTCCATCAGTGGTTTGTTCACTCTTGTTAGGGGTCATAAGAAGGTATTCCAACTCTTAACCTAAAGTGACTCGAGTCAGCAACTTGAAAACATTTCTATTGATGCCACTAGCTAATTGAATGTCACAAGCCCAATCAGGTCTGAACATAAATAAATTCTGAGAAGTTTTTGAACAACAATCTGAAAACACATGGGCATATGGAAAATATGGTGTCCAGGCATATATCACCATGACAGTGAGGTTTGCATGGTGAGCAGCAAAAACTCTCAGTGAGAGAATAGGTTAATGGGGGGACGACCCCTGGAGCGGCCTGCACAAAGACAGGAACTCAATTAGCTGAATATGCACACCACTGCAGATATGTACCATCTATGAGATCATGGGAGCTGGAAGAGAGCATGGGTCTTTCTTGCCATTCCCTTGAACTCAACAGAGAGCGGAAACAAGCTCGCAGTCAGAGCAATCCACTTTCCTTAATCCACTTACTCCTCAAAGGGCTCTATTCATGACATGCTGTATGTAAACACAGGGATGTGTTTGTTGCATTTACCATCCGTTCCCATGTAGCTACATGGCTGCAGCTGTGAATATCACCATATTCTTGTGTAGTCTTGATAATGTTTCAGGCTGGCAATGATAACTTTAGGCCATCTACTTTGTAGTCTTTGCTGGCAAAGCATGCTGATGGCGGAGAAAACTTGAGGCCACTCCCCCTCCCCTCCATGCCCTTTCTGCCAAGGTCAATGTGCAGGGCATCTGTCCCCAATGATGACCAAACTGAGAAGTAGCAGCCCAATCAATAGCAATATTAATCAACAGCCGAGCATGTTTCAGCCGATAACATCCAATGTTAAGCACATGTAATTTAAGGAAACACACAAGTAAGGGATTCCACTAGACTCTCAGAAGCTATGCAGCAAAATAGTGTGGTGATTCACAGGTCATTAAGTTAAGATATGCAAATTTAAATGTAGTTCAATTCAAATTCAGCCATGTGGATCATTACTTATGGTATGAATGTATTGTATTTGTGTTGTATGTCTTGTACCATAGGCGGAAAATGCGGGGGGTGTTATCATTAACATATGTGTATTGTAAATAATATAATGATATATTCTTAAAATAATTGTTTAAGAAATAAAATAATACAAAAGCAAAAGGGGCAACAACAAAAAACCTTCAAAAATTGCTCTTGAGAATTGTTATGTTTATTGTCCCCCCCAACAATTTGATGAAATTTTCACCCCTGTCTTGTACTAAAGACTTGATACAAATTAACTAAATGTAATCTTCAGAATGTAATTAATTTAATTTTAGTTTCCTGTTTCCATCTCAATGTAAATAAAAAAAGAACAAAAAAAGTCAAATAAAAATAAATAAAATAAAAATTGTGTTGATGATTAAGAACAACTGCAAAAACTAACAACTGTCTTTTAAAAAAAAAATAATAATAACCAGACAAAGAAGACACTTTGAAGATATAGTTAGAGGACTAATCAGCCTAAACATACTTAATTACAAAGCTAAATGATTAAGACTCTCGTCTCTATAACACAATAATGAGAATCATTACTTTGTAACCACAATGACTTAATTAACTAAAAGGCTGCCAATTATGCTATAATTCAATACAGGACTATTATTATTGATTATTATGGTTAAATTCCCCTCACTTTGTTCTTGATATGCATTGCATGGGTCTCTTTCTTCAGAAAATCACAGAGACACTGAGAAGGTTTGAGATGGGTGAGTGGTTCAAAAAAGATTAGATTTGAATAATCAGCACAAACTTACTGTATTACTCAAATGTAACGTGGTACATTTTATAATAGAATTAGATCAACAATTAAACATTATATCTAAAGTGCATATTTTCCAAATACTTCTTCACCCCACTCTGAAGACTTCTGGGAACAGTTAGCTCACATATTGATTGATATAACTTCTGAGGCCAATAATTACAGGACTTCTATAAGTTTATTATTAGTTTAAAATTTTCTGATTAGAAGATTGCATTAGTGAGCTGTTATCAAACAGTCATGACTTTCCAGTATGGATACACTGTAATGGAAACTGGACTGGACATACACAAAATCCCATGCCTATAATATGATCAATCATCATAATCAGAAATGTAATCCACCAGCCCATCATTGTGAGTATGGAATGGACATCTGTCATTAAGAAATCGAATTAAAAATCTCCTGTGGGATAAGACAGTATGTTTGAATTTACTTTGTAATCTCTTTTGGGATTGGATGGGACATTACTGCTCATAAATGACAGACCTTTGAACAACATATTCTATTTGATGGTATCATTACCAAAAGCAATTACCAACATTATTCACATAATGTTATAATACAAGCCTGAGACAGAGACAAAACAACAATCACGATTAGACTAAACACAGAAACAAAACCGTTATGAAAGCTTTTTGTTTCCTTTCCACTTCTTTTTTTTTTTTTGCAATTTCTCACATTTGTGAAGAAACCATCCAGTAAGATCTATTAATCTGAGGTAACCCCATGACAGGACAAGAGCTCAGTATGTTCCTCAGTGTTTTCCTCTACTGCCTCAAACTGCATATGCTCTCTGTTTTTATGGCTTGTACCTGCTGAGTCTTAAAATTCACAGTGCATGGTTGAAATGGGCAAACTGTGAATTTACATGGACTAGTGAGTTTGAGGCATTAAGTCATCAAGAGCTGGCATTTCCTAAATGTTAAGGCTTGCATTTTAAGAGTGCAATGTAAAACCACCTCCCATGTTGGATGATGGAGACAAAAGGGAACAGTGACAGAATTCAGTATTTTGATGTCAAGGGTGTATGTGCATTTTAAAATGTCTGAATATGGTTGTTTTGAATGAGACTTCTTAGAAGAGCAATATCACAAACCAACTGCCAGCCACAAGATTTTAGCACCCACCCCCTCCAAGCATAAACAGACCAGTGGACAGCGACACTTACGTCTTAACAAAGCCATTGTATTGGTTGCTCATTGTTGTAAATGATCAGTCAAACATACCACGCATCAATAACCACTAGAAAATAACATGTAAAGAGAGCTCCGAATGCCCTTGGGACACAATTTCAATCAATGTCTACTTGTCCTTCCACCAAAGCAAATTAGATTCCACTGCTGTATGGGATGGAAATGTGAGCCATAACTAGCTGAAGGATCTGGGATAGAACTTTAAAGTACAGAAGCTGTGGACTGAACAATCCCCTCAATACTTGGTCACTTGGTCTTTTGTTTTGTCTTCACCATGAAACTGAATCATAATCGAATCTGCCCAGAACAATACAGATTTACTTGATTTTTATCAAACTGTTAAATTGTGATACCAATAAACCTTAAAGTTAAGTGTCATTTTTCTGATGAAATACTTTCTCATATTCCAGCGTAATATGCAGAGACAGCTATAAGTAAGCCATTCGTAGGCTTTTTCCTCAAACACTATAAACACTACAAGCTTTTCCAGCCTGAAGAGACCAATAGTGAGTTTTGGAACTATCTGTTTGTTCGGAACAGCTGTTTGAAAACAATGTTTAAATTTGCAATTCCATTTGGCGGTGGTAATGATGCAGAAATGACATCAGCTTTAAGGTGATAATTTGTATGTATGTTTTTCAAGTTTGTTCAATTACTTTTTCATATTCCAGCTTAACATGCAGAGACAACTATAAGTAACTTGAAGCCATTCATAGGTTGATTTCCCCTAAAATAATAATTCTGTGGCTTTGTGGTGCTTTCAACATAGCTGTATTTTTTGTGCATCACGGCCAGCCCGACATAGCAGCATTGGCTCAACCAGTGGTGTGAGTTTGGGGATAGGCTGTCTGTATGGCTGACCAATAGAGACAGGGGGAGTGTTTGGGAAACCTGTTTGAAAATAATCAATAATCAGAATATTTTATTATTATTTTAAATCTTAAAATTTTTTCAATTTGATTAGGTGACACTAATGAACCAAAAAGTATACATATTACCTTTAAGTAAAAATCTATTAAATTGAATTGTAATACATACAGGTCTACTTCATTAAAAGTTTCATACTTTGATACAACTGGAAAAGGCCTAGATTTTATTTCCCCTTTCTTTTAGCCCTGAACAATCTGCATACAGTAACCTCACTATAAAAATTCTTAAAACATCTTAGTGTTTTTCCAATTATGCCAATTATTCCAAAGTAGTGATGATGGCAGGGAAATTGGCAGGATTTATAATCTTTTCTTTGAGCAAGTCACAAGCCAAACTAAACTATATCATTTAATAAAGTTGGAAACAAAAAAGTATCAAATTAGATTTATTGGTCTGCTCTGTCTCAAAAGCACTGACAGTTGAAGAAAATGTTTGTGCTAATGCAGGATGGAGTGAGGGGGGGAGGGTTTGAACTTGATTCCCTATGTTGCTTCCCATCGGATGGGCAATCTCTTGTGGCCTGATCATGAGAAAATACCACTTTGGTGAGGGTTGAAAAAGTCAAAAGCCATGGCACTCCAACAGATAAAGTAACCTGGTCAAAGCAGTGTATCAACAAATCAATGCCTCACACAATGCACAACATGGGTTCTGGACTTATTTTATGCAAACAGCTACCATGATGGAGAGCTATGGACAGATGTGTGACTATGGGGGTCAAAGGATTTATTTGATTATCAATCACATATGTACTCTCCTTCATATAAAAACCTCATAGCCTTATTAGTTGTCCATTTTATTAAGTCATTACTTTAAACATTTAGAACTTATTCTAAGAGGCATTTAAAAAACAAAAAACAATATCGCAATAAATAGTCATTTCTTTTCCTAATTGTTGTCATATTTCTTAACATTTATTTTTTTATTTCCACATGGAGCATTTACTTATTCAAAAATGAACAGACAAGATGACATTGATAAAAATGCATTTAAATGAATTGATCTCTTTTGGTGTCTGTTGTATATGTATTTTGCCATACATAAAACATAAATCTGAACTATAATTCAACTTGGCGACTTCAGTGCCAAGAAAGTAAACTTAAATAGTCATTTTTGGAGGGTTTAAAAGAAATGTGAAGCTTATAATTTTATAAAAGCACTTACATTAATTCTTCTGTTGAAACGTAATTTTCGTAATTTTTACAGACATATGAGATTTTAGGTTTTGTTGACATTACATCGTCATGGCAATGAAGATGTAAAATTGTCTATAACTTTACACAAAAAAGGTTAGTAAGCGATTTTACCTCACTAAAATCATGTTAACACGCATATTGTTTACATCTTGTGACTACATTTTTGAAATAGTGACTATTTTAACATAAAACAATTGGCCCCCATTCACTTTCATTGTAAGTTCCTCACTGTAACCCAGATTTGTGCTTTTTTCAAAGAAAATTAATACCTTTTTTGGTAATCAATATTATGCAACAAATGCAGTCAACTGAGCTTAACTTCTATTGAACCTGCATCATTCCTTTAAGCTTTGCTCTCATTGGTCTTATAAAAAAATAAACAGGAGGTTTAACACTCTTATTCGAGAAAATTACACAAACAGGTTATATATCGGTGTACAATTGCTTGTTACAATACTGATGACTCATTTAAGGACAGACAACTGTACAGCACTGCCAAACAAACTGTAGTGTAAATGTTAACCCATCAAAGCAAACATGGAGACACCAGACAGTGATACAAGATTACATCTGTCCTCAGTATGAACAAAACCCATTGCTTTTTTCATCATCCATTTTCATTGGATGGTGTGTCATAAAATAGATGAGATCCATTTTGCAGGAGGTGCTGCCAACCATCCTGTGTCTTTAATGAGGGGTTTTAAGCCTCATCTGTTATCAGGTGCTGTGTGCTCTATTATTTTACTGCCAGTATTTTCCTTTCGGAAGACAAACACATTGTGTTTGCCGAAGCACACCTGCTGCACACCTGCCCTCTGACCACCTCTCGGCACCAGGCTTTTGTTTTTCCTCACGGCAAAGAATTAAGGTTCCTCTGCACCATCTCTAACAAAGAGCCATTCAACAGGATGAAATCTAATCTTATTGTTCTTTAAATCCTGGTCATTATCATAAGGTAATATTAACGTCAACTGTTTGTTTAATGTAAATTCTAAAATGTATAGTTGATTCAAGAATCGAAATTAAACTCCTTGCATGCTAACCCACTGGAAAAATAAAGACAACCAAAGAATGAGTCACTGACCCCAGATAAAAGTGGACAGATAAAATTGAGCACATTTAAATAAATAAACACACAGACACACCCATACATAAATGATCAAATCCGTTCAGAAAATTATGATTGGGAGGATGTATAAAGTGATTATTAATTTATACAGAGTTTCAAAATCAACATGAAAACATATTTTATGGTAACAGTTTACTTTTCATAGTCTTTTTTTACTAACTAAAATGCCTTTTTATTACAGTTATTATTTAATAAGCACTGTAATCCCCATTCAACTCATCCATTATGACCACACAATGCAATCTGTATTATTCTATCTAGTGACGCCATCATTATAAAAAGGTCAAATGTAGTCTGTAATTCACCTTACATGACAACATAAACAACTACATGTCTACATGTTGCATTTAAAGAATTCAGAATACACTCCATCCGATAGGATTTAATAATACTGGTGCTATATTTTGCAATTTAATTTATAATTCCTGATAGTTCATTGGACGGGTGAAAACATGATAAATCAAACATACTATAAAAATGGAATTTCACATGGCTGAAAGATTAATTTTACATCAATATAGCATGCTGCTCTAGTTTACATTGGGACAGAATGTAGTTTTGTTTGCCTTCACACCAACTTACGTTTGACTGTCAGAGATCATTTTTGCATTTAGTTCTCATTAAAAAACCTCTGCACTATCATCGCCATTCTGGAACCACAGCTAATGAACTAAGATAGATATGCAACACTAAAGCATTCACACACACTGCCAAATGTCTTCAGAATGACCAGAATAGCTGTGAAACCTCTGCCATGTTCCACTTTTATCTGTATTCAAGCTGTGACCATTCCCTATTAATGCAACTAGCCACACACTGAGATTTAGAATCTATTCAGGAACGAGTTAGAATTTAACTCTAGTTATTTTGAGAGAGAGGTGTTAGTACAGTTGGACAGAGGGGTTTTAAATGGGATTAAAATATAATAATGTATAGACTCATTCATATTGCTTGCATGGACCATTTTGGCTCCAGTACCAGATTGCCCCTATGAAACTGTATGTTAGATATCTCCAATGCTCAGTGTTCTGCTTGTGTGTAGCAGTTAAAAGTGCCCCTTGGAAATTCAGAGGAATTCTGTATTGTCTGTTGTATGTTAAGAATAACAACCATACATTTAACTATTATTTACAGTCTACACCATGGTTACATATAAAATATAATGTGAAAACAAACAAAATGAAAGACAATATAGTAAATGTAAATGAAAAATAAAACCTTAATGATATAAAAAAATTATTTAGGATCAAATTTGTTTTATTATTAAATGTGTTTTGTTTTAAATTGTGTATTGTTATTAAAATTGAGAAAATAACTGTGAAAACACCACTTTGCTCCACTAATCATGAAGAGCAATTGTTCAAATACATCATTTCCAAAAAGTTAAACTGACTCATTACTATCTCTTTGCAGCTTTTACATCTAAATACACTTTTCGACTAATAAAACAACACAGAATAACCTATATGATTTCCATGAGTCAAAAACTTCAGTGGGAAAACTTCATACAACTCTTTAAAAATATAGCTAATTTTGTAGTTTCTGCCTTCATTGTTTACTCCAATGATTCAAGATTGTATCTATTAAATAACGTCCCATATTCTTATACTCAACGGCTTATACAGTTCCAGGGGGAAAAAAGAGGAAGAAGAAGAAGAAGAAAAAAATAGACGTTTAGTGGTTATGTTATGATATCATTGCATGGACCATGGCATATCTCAAATACTACTGAGCTGCCTACCTAGACAGCATAATAGGCGCACGCAGTAGCCTATGTTTAGGTATCAAGCGCGTTCCGTGCAACTGAAATGCTACACGCCTCTGTCATGCCAATAATGCTGCACGCGCCTGTGTTGCTCCAAAATGATCTCCAAGTAGGCAGCGCCCTAGGTTTTGGAACACAACCCACATGTTGTCACAGGTTACTAAATGATGCACGCATCAGGCGTCAATTCTATTTAACTTAAAGTACGACAAGTGTATCACCCAAACACTTTTTTCTGAACTGTAATTCAAATTATTCAAGTTAACAATTAGCTTAGACTTCGCGTAAGATAAAGAAAAATCCTTACCTTTAGAAAGGAGAAGCAGGACCACGGCGATGTCTCCCCACACGATTCCACGCGCTATGCCCATACTTGTCAATCATAAGTGTAATTTCAAAATGAACAGGCAACACAAACGCATGTGAAAGAGGTGAAAGTCTCTTTTGAATCTGTAAAAAAGCAGAACTTTAGAATGTTTACGCTTTGCGCGCGGAGCCACAAAAGTCCTTAACCTGAGTATCCAATTGACGGGTCGGTGACTGCAGCGCTGCTGCTGCTGCTGGACAGCCAGCACACACACAGAGCGCAGCAGGGGGAGGTTCACATCACATCCAGCCAATTTCCTCAGATGTGTGTTCCTGTCCTGAATCACATCAGCGGCTGTCCAGTGAACCAAAGCGACATGATGAATTCAAACTAAATTGCAGTTAAATTCTTAAGGCATACAAAAAGGTAATTCTGGACAATTTGACCGTTTGGCTCTCTATCATGTCATGAAAACATTTTATTATTCATTATTGATAATTTTAATAAACATGGTCA